>NW_006399795.1:15392885-15410693 GCF_000299155.1 Elephantulus edwardii
AGCAGGGAAAGGGAAAAGACAAGTGAATGCACTGGTTATTTCTGTAATGGAAGTGTCTTTCATCTGCTTGGTAAAATGCTCGTCTCTCAGATATTGCTCTAAATCTAAGCACCCAAGTTGAAACAGACTAGGAAGAAGGACTGGCCATCCACTTCCAAACAGGCCTTCGAAAACCCTATGTACAGTAGAGTATACTTAGACTAAGAGATATGGCAACTGAGGCTGAACACTCAAATCTGGAAACACAAAGGAGGCGGAACAGTTGTAAGAAAAAACGAATGACTGGAACATGGAATGTGAGAAGCGTGAATATAAGAAAATTAGACATTGTTAAGAAATGGAACACATAAATATTGACATGTTAGGTATTAGTGAAATGAGACGGATTAGCATGGGACATTTTTAATCAGATGATCATACACTACGCTAGAGATGAAAAGGTGAGAAAAAACAGGGTCGTTTTCATAGTTAAAAAGGCCGTTTCTAGATCCATCTTGAAATACATTTTTGCATGTGGCAGGACAATATCCATATGCGTACAAGGAAGACCTGTTAATACCACAATCATTCAAATTTATGCGCCAACAACCATAGCCACAGAGGAGGAAACAGATGCATTCTACCCAACTGTTGCAGTCATAAATTGAACAAAGATGCATTAATAATAATGGGTGACTGGAATGCAAAAGTTGGAAACCAGGAAGAATGATCAGTTAGTGGGAAAATATGGACTTGGTGACAGAAATAAAAGTGGGGATAGAATGACAGAATTCTGTACAATCAATAATTTATTCAAAGCAAATACCTTTTATAAGAAACATAAATGCAGGCTAGACAGTGGATTTCAACTTATGGTATGCACAGAAATTAAACTGATTACATCTGTGGAAGAAATTGTTGGAGAAGTTTAATATCAGCAGTGAAAAATAGGCCAGGTGTTGATTGTGGAACAGACCATTAACTACTCATACACAAGTTCAAATTAAAGCTAAAGAAAATTAAATCATATCCACAAGAATCAAAATTTGATCTTGAGTCTATTCTCCCACGAGTTTAAAAACCAACTTAGGAACAGGTTGAGGCCTTGAACAATAATGAACAAAGACCAGACAAGCTGCGGGAAGATATCAAGAATATCATTCATGAAGAATGCAAAAGAAGGAAGAAAAGATCAAAATGGACATCAGAATAGACTCTGAATATTGCACTAGAGCGCCAAGACGCCAAAGCAGAGGGAAGAAATCAAGAAGTTAAGGAGCTGAACAGAAGATTTCAAGGGGCAGCTTGGGAAGACAAGGCAAAGTATTAAAATGAAATGTACAAGGAGCTGGAGCTGGAAAATCAAAAGGGCTGTACTTACTCAGCATCTCTTAAACTGAATGAATGAACTGAATAATAAATTCAAGCCACAAGCTGCAATGCTTAAGGATGCTATGGGCAAAAAAAAAAAAAAAAGGATGCTATGGGCAGAATATTGAATGATTCATGAAGCATTAAAAGAAGATTGGAGTATACAGAGTCATTGTATCAAAAAGAAGTGGCTGACAGAGAATTATTTCAGGAAACAATATACAATCAAGAGGCAATAGTGATGAAGGAGGAAGTTCAGGCTACTCTGAAGGACTTGCAAAAAATAAAGTCCCAGGAATTGATGGAATACCAATTGATATTTTTTTTTTTTTTTTTTTTTTACCAATTGATATTTCAGCAAACAGATACGACCCTGGATGTGCTCACCAAGTTGTGCCAAGAAATCTAGAGGACAACTACTTGGCCAACTGACTGGAAGAGATCCGTATTTATTCCCATTCCAAAAAAAGGTGACTTGACGACTGTGGAAATTACCAAACAATCACTAATATGACACACTAGCAAAATCCTGCTGAAGACTATCCAGAAATAACTGGAACAGTATACTGACAGAGAAGTACCAGAAATACAAGCTGGGTTTAGAACAGGTTGTACCACTAGACACATTATTCCCAGTGTCAGATGGATCTTGGCAGAAAGCAAAGAGTACCAGAGGAATGTCTATCTGTGTTCTAATGACTATGCAAAGGCGTTTGACTGTGTGATCACAAAAAACTGTGGCTAACCTTGAAGAAAATGAGAATCACAGAACATTTGATTGTGCTTATGCAAAACCTATGCGTGGACCAGGAAGCAGTCCTCAGAACAGAAGAGGGAAACACTGCATGGTTCAAAATCAGGAAAAGAGCACGTCAAGGATGCATCCTGTCTCCATATGCAGAACATGTGGTGTCAGGATCGGAGGAAGACTCCTCAACAATCTACGTTATGCAGATGTCACAACCTTGCTTGCTGAAACTGAAGAAGACCTGAGGCGATTGCTGCTCTCATCAAGAAGACAAAGATTTTCACCACTGGATCCACTGGCAGCACCATGATAGATGGAGAAGAGACTGAGGTTGTTAACAGTTAAAGCTTGCTCAGCTCTATAATCAACACTCTTAAGCAGAAGTCAGAAAATCAAAAGATGAATTGCACTGGGAAAATCTGCTGTCAGTGACCTCTCCAGAGTGCTGAAAAGAAACGATGTCAGTCAAGAGACTAAGGTGCTATGAACTTTGAGAAATGACAATAGTTAAAGAAAGGCTTCAGGTCTTTTGTTCATAGGGTTGCTATGAGTTGTGCGCGACTCGATGGCAATCAACAACCACCACCACCACCACCACCACCCCCCAGGCCATGGTCTTCACAATTACTTGTTATGCTTCAGAGAGCTGGACAATGATTAAGGATGACAGAAGAATCGATGTCTTCAAGTTGTAGTGCAGGAGAAGAGTCTTGAACATACCATCAACTGCCAAGAAAACAAATATGTCTGTCTTGGAGAGGGTGAAAACAAGTTTCTCCTTGGGGACTAGAATTCCGAAGCTCTGTCTCACATACTTTGGGCACGTGGCCAGAAGAAACGACAGGAGGACAGGATGCTCAGAAGGGTGGAGGGACAGTGCGGGAGAGGGAGAGCCCAGATGAGATGGATTGATACAGTATCTGGGGCAATGAGGGTTAGTGAGATTGGCTCAGGACAGGGCAGGGTTCAGAGGTGCTGTACATGGGGTCAATATGTGTTGCAGATGACTTGATGGCACATAACAATAAGGAGTAAGAAGTTACACTGCTATCCCAAAGGCATGGGGTTTGAACCCACCAGCTGCTCTATGGAGATGATGGGCAGTCTCCTCTCGTGTGATTTTTCCGCCTCTGAAAACCCGCTAGAGGGTCAGCTGTGCGTTAGTTCCCACTCAATGGCAGGTAGTAACACCACCACCGAATGTCAACCCTCAACGAAAAGGCTTAATTGTGTTTTTTAAACTCTTTTCATTAACTATTCCAGAGGGAAAAAAAAGATGTAATTTTAAAGTCTTGAGAAAACAACACAGCCAGTCTGTATCACTCCTAAAGGGAATATAATAT
This sequence comes from Elephantulus edwardii, assembly GCF_000299155.1. Taxonomy (NCBI): domain Eukaryota; kingdom Metazoa; phylum Chordata; class Mammalia; order Macroscelidea; family Macroscelididae; genus Elephantulus; species Elephantulus edwardii. The sequence continues at coordinate 15,396,327 of NW_006399795.1, forward strand.
AAATGATATAGCCCACCACAGGGAGTGGACAGTTTCCTGATAATTCAAAGCAGGTGTACAGAAGAACTCTGTGGGAGTGGGACTCTGCAAGTAAGGTACACAGGTCCTAAATGAGGGGACTGAGGGAGCTTTGGTGGCCTAGTGGTAAGGAGCTGCACTGCTAACCCAAAGGTACAAGGTTTGAAGATGCTCTGCAGGAGAAAGACAGGCAATCTCCTTCCCTGCGATTTACTGCCTCTGAAAACCCGCTGGAGGGTCAGCTAAGAGTTAGCTCCGACTTGAAGGCACATAACAAATGAGGGGGGTTGGTCAGCTTTGCCATCCTGCTGGGAGTAAAGGGAGCCAATTCCAGAGCTGGGGGTGGAAGTGGGGAAGGAGGAGCACCTCATCACCTAGAAGAGAGAAGAGCTAGGAGTGGAGTGTGTCTTCAGGAGTTAGAATCCTTGTCTTGAGAGCCCCCTAGTCCCAGGAAAAGTAAACGGTGCTGTAACTTAGGAGGTGGCAAAAGTGTCAAAGGAGGGGGCAGCTGGTGTCAGAACTGGTAAAAAGGTTGAAGGAGGCATGTCTGACTTGCAGGAATCAGCCGTGGGCTGTTGATGCTAATAAAGATCCTTCATGCCCCTTATAAAGTTAGAGGATATCAGATGTCACCTCCACATCCCACACCCTGTTCCAGGCATGACTCTCCCAGCATGGATCATTCAATAGGTTTTCCAATAGCGCAGCAGATGCACCTGCACAAAGAGCTCCCTTGAGCCCTGGGCCACACCTAGTCAGTCAGGTGTGAATCTGAGCCCCTCAACCTGCCCAGGTTACTACCTAGAAGCAAGTAAGCCTCACACACACAAGCAGAAATGCATCGAGAGCTTATCAACTCATCAACCCCACAGGCAGACAGAGCCTGGGGACCCCAGGAATCCTGGTGCACATGAGACAGACAGGTCACAGCTGGGTCTCAAGGGCACTCCGAGACATGCCAGCCACTTAGGAAGGAGAATGGGGGCATCGGCTCATTCTCGGTCAAAACTGACACTCTGCCATGTAAGCGAGTAACTTACTAACTGCCGTGTCCCTCAGCTTCTTCATCTGCAGGTGAGAACAGCATAAATACCCACCTTACACAACTGTCAGGGGTTAACATATACGGCATCTGGGACACAGTCTAGCTTAATGTTTAAAAATAACACCTTATTCTACATTTATCCTCATTACAAAACATTACCAGTACACTTTAAACAGTCTCAAAAGCTTAGGTTTCAAGCGTTCCTAGAGAAAACTGAGCAATTCTGTAATGTTGTTTCCACCCTGAACAAAGCAAAGTAGCTGGTCTTTACCTGAATCTTCCATTAGGGAGGGATCCACTTTTGGAGAAAGAAAAGCTATGAAAAGGTTTAGGTGATAGATTCCCAAGGCGTAGGTGACAATGTACCAGCCCTGAAAGAAAAAGTAAGAGCACATCAGCAGCAAACTTCCACCACCCATCAACCTAGACCACACATGCTGAATACAGAACAAGGTTCAGTCCGTTGGACCGGGCTCAGATGTGTTGTTCACAGGGCTGCTATGAGTCATACTTGACTCAAGGGCAGCTCACAACATTGAATGAATATTCCTCAAGGTCTCCAAGAACCAGGTAACCACAGAAATAGTTCTCAAGTAGGAAATAAAACAGGAGAAGGAAGGGTGCTCGCAAGCGGAGCTGAGGGGAAACATCAGTCACATGGTCCAACGTCTCACCTCTGCTCCCACCACAACAGCACAATGGAAGGTTCAACAACATCCCAGGCGACCCACACTCAGAGCAGACGGCGCAGGGCACTGTCCTTCGCTGCACTTACCTGCAGTAGGTAAACTCGGATCATGTAGACGAAGCTCAGGCCCAGCGTCACAACCCATCGCACTGCTGTGTAAGGGGTAGATTTGTCCAGCCAGGACTGGTAGATCTAGAGACACAGTTTCACAGGGGTTACACGGACCTCGTAACTGTACACACCACGCTGTACTACAAAGTATGCTTGGTGCTACAGCACACATGGTGCAAGAAACCATTACTGGCTTGGTTTCTGTTTAAAAGGCGCACACAGAGAGAGACACAGAGGGCTGCTATGAATCAGAAGTGATTTGACAGTAACATGTTTGGTTCTTGGTCCATCTGTCCATCAATCAGGACAGGCAGTTATTGCAATTAATCCAGAATATATCTGCAGTAAATCCTGAGGCAGGTCCATCTCTTAACAGAGAGTAGATCACCAAACAGTCAACCACTGGAGGTGGGCCCACAGCACCGACCTCAGATTAGGCTGAGGAAGCAGCACAAGATGGTCTCGAGACTGTCTTCTCCCCTCAGCCCCTCCCTCCACAGCAGCCCCAGCCTTGCCTACAGTACTGGGCACTGCTTCTACCTCTGCTCACAGCTTGCCTCCCACAGACGGGACCTCAATGACAGAGACCCACTGCTACATGGCTCTGGGGCAAGCTAAGGAATTCTTCATGGTGTGAGTTTCAAACATTCATAGAAGACAGCCCATATATACCCACCACCCAGCACCAATAATTAGTAACAGTTTCCAAACACTACTTTAATTAAAGATAGATTATGCCTTTATTTCTGAACCCAAAGATTAGTGTATAATGCTGCTGGCTGAATAAGACTCTCTCTCTAGAACTGTCCCCCCTCGAAAGGGGACAGTTCCTGCCTGAAAACACTGGAACGAGGACAGTTCCTGCCTGTAGGCAGGCCACACATGCATACATGATGGAGATGTCAGACACGTGTCTCTGTGCCTTCCAGAAGGCATGTTGCGGGTGGGGTTTGTGGAAACAGAAGAGAAAGAACCATCAAGTACTCAGCAGCACTGGGAGGTTAACTCCTGCCGTGAGCATGGGCACCTCCACCACACTGCCCCAACGAGGTGACAGGACACAGTCACTGCACACGGGTCCACACGCCTGCAGAGACACCATCACGCCTGGTGAGGAGCCAGAGCAGCAGCTGCAGTGTGGGTCAGGAAGGGGTTAGCACCCCCGCACAGGTGACGGGCCAGAGCAGGTGACAGACTGCCTCCTGGATCAGCACCACGCCCAGGAGCTGGCCATGGTCTCTACCTTATTAAAAGTCGCTAAAACAAAACACAAAGACCAGGTGGCAGAGACCATGTATGAGCTCTAAATCCTAACTGCTTTTCCCATGTGACTTCTACAACCAACCCAAGAGCCCAGCAAACTCTCCTCTCACGACAAGGAGAGGCCTCTCCTGAAAGTACATGTGGAAGGTTAAGTCAAGATACAGTTCAATTTCCCTTCTGGGAACATTAGTACACTTGTGCCATGCAGCGAAATGTTTCAGGCATCAACCTGAGACGTTTCTTTTCTAAACCGACAGCTGTTTACACTAATCAGATAAACACTGTACCCACCTGGCCCAGTCTTGTGAAGAACCTGTACACCACGGAAGGCTTCCCATGCACAGAATCGCCAACACTGTCCCCTTCGGACATTCTGTAACTGGGAGGAAAACGCAGAGGACTTTTAAAACTAGAAAACGCAGCACAATGTGCAAACTATGCCACTTTCCCCAGTGCTGCCAACATTTCTGTGCACTGTCTGTCAGCTGTGAGGGCCAGCCTGTCCCCGCCATGGCTCCTTCCCTTGCATGTGTGTGCAAGCACTCACGGTGCCCATCAGGAAAAGCAGCCCAAGCTGGGGCATGTGCTGGGAGGACTGTCACTGTGCACAATGCCAGCAGTGCTGGGAGGACTGTCACTGTGCACCATGCATGCAGCACAGGGCTGGCTCTCACTCGCAAGGATCATCATCCCAGGCACCTCAGCAACTCACAGGCCCCACTCCTCTATCACTGCTCTGACCCGGCGTCACAGCTCTGACCTCCAGCATCAAGGCCTGCGTTCACATTTCTGTGCCCCACCTTACTCAGCCAGTCCCCACAAGCGGTCTGTGGCTCACCCATCCTCAGACCCTGTGGCCTGTGCAGCCATCAGAGCCCTCTTTATCAGCTCCCCTGGGACCCCTCTCCTTTAAGCCCATGACAGGCTGCTGTCCAGGCTGTGGTCTGTGCTGCCAGTGGGCCTAGCCAACCCAGCCCACTGCAACAGGCACAATCTCCTCCTTTCAGGCCCAATGTCTCTACGCCAGGGACTGAGCCACCCACTACCCATAAGCCGAGCCCCGAGCCTGCAAATGTTCACAGCAGTGGTCTCTGGTCATATGACCAGGCCTAGTGCAGCTTCCTGTACAGAGTGACTTTCCACTAGGGAGGCTTCCACACAGGTGCCCGGGAAACCTTCTAGCCAGGCCTCGACTCTGGCAAAACCCTTCCACACCCCATCATCTTCACAGGTAAGGTCCAAACTCCAAACACTCCAGTCGGGATTCCTGATGTGAACTCTGCCCTCGACCTCAATGCCCACATCTGCCCTGTTGAGCACTCTGGGCGCTCGATGCACATGTTCCTGCCCCATGCATGTCTCGGCAGATGCAGCCCGTCAGGAGCGCCTGCCTGCCTCCACTGCGGTTCACCACCAGCTTTGTGGAGTACAGGGCATGCTCGCCCCCTCTGGTCTCTGCTGGTTGCTGGGGGCCTTACCCACACTCCATTGCATGCTGGCTGTTCTCCTCTGCCATCTGGAAGCCCCTGGATCAGGACGTTATCCCTCACTGTGGTGGCTGTGGCCACCGGGGCCGAGGACAGAGTTAGTCCCTGAGCTAAACATCTTTCATATGTCAAAACTTTTTCTAAACTGGGTATTTAGGAACATGTAGATTAATGAAAAATAACCACTTCTGATTGCACTGACCCCAACTCATGGCAGCTCCACGTGCGTCAGTGGAGAGCCGCACCTCAGTCTTCAGGAGGTGTTCAGTGGCGCTCTTAAAAAAGTAGACCACAAGGCCTCTCCTCCAAGGTGCCTCCGAGCAGAGTCAAACATCCAACCTTTCAGTGAGTGAGCAGCTGAGTGCAGTAACCTTTAGCTCCACCCAGAAACTCCAATTACAAAACAGCAGTCTTTAAAAACTTTCTTCCCCCAAAGCTAGATTATCTGTTTCGTACATAAACTGAAATTTCAAAAGGAAAATACCTTCTAGATTAGCAGTAGTCAGTTTATCCTGTGCTCTAGTTTAGAACACAGGTAATCCTAGCTGCGTCTGACTTTCAACATGCTGTTGTGATTGTGTGGGGAATTAGCCTGTGAGAACCAAGGTGCCCACATTAATTTCCAAATAATCAAGGAAGGGCGGGCACAACTAATCCTGCTTCACAGAGGAAGAGTGAAACTCAGGTGACCTGAGCTCCCGCCACAGCCAGTGCAAGGGGCCAGGGCCAGCCTGGCCACAGGCTGGGTCCGCTCAGCAAATCGAGTTCCACTGGGCTGGGTTCACAGGACTCCTGGTTTCAGGGAACAGCACTTCTGAGGAAGCAGCACCTGTACTTCTATTTTAGGGATGGGGCACCGGCAGCCCCAAGTCTGTCGGTGCAGTCTCTCCCAGGAGAACAGTGCCTCCCCCGGCTGCCTGCTGTGACCGCAGGTTTGAGAACATCTGGAGACACCTTTCAAGGGTGGTTCTACATTCCCTGAGCTGACAGCAGAGGCCTCCAACAGACCACCTGACCACACTGGTCACACTCCGTTTCCTCACCTATAAAGTGATGCCCAATCAAGCACTGGCCACTAAGGACCGAGAACACCATTCCACAGCAACCTCGGGGCCAAATCCACTCATAGAGGGGCGAACAAGAGACTCACTGGCTCAAGAACTACCTGTCCACAGTGGAGCTGGAACGTGAAACCGGATGACACGAGCCCAGCGCCTTCCCATTCACAGCCCTCACTGATAAGAGTCTTGGAAAATGAAGCCAGTCAGCTCCACCAGGCAAGCCCGAATCTCAAGTGGACGAGTTTTTCTACTGCAATTCCAACACGAGACCTTGATCAGGCACACCACCAGGCAAGGCACGGACACAGCACGACCAGGAAGCACTGGTACAGACAGACCAAAGTACCAGGAACCACAGTGGAAGAAACAAGGAACTGCCCTTTGCTCCTCTGTGGGCTGTACAAACCCACACTGTGACTTCAGTCAGTGACTTCACTGACCATCATGCTGTGAGGAAGCGAGGTGCCATTTTCACATTCAACTGGGGAGAGGACCCTCTCCAGAAGGGGCTAAGAAAGGGACTGCAACACAGTTTCCTACCACTAGAATCAGTGACCTAGAACGCAGCCGTCTTGTTCAGGCCAAAGCCAGCACTTTGGTAATAACATTCATCCTCAACTTTCTTACAAGCTTGCTTGTGCTTCACTTCCTTCTAAGTTATGTGCTTTCTGACCAGTGTTTACCATTAAACACTTGCATATGAACTGAACCGGCAAGAGTAATATTAGGACAAACCACCTGACTAGTTCGTCAAAGCACGTTCTCCAAGAGCTATGTTTAAACTGGTCTTGTTCTTTCAAGTGGAAAACCCACTAAAAATACACGATGTGACAAACTGAAAATGCCCTGAAACACTGCTCTCCAGCTGATGAGCTCATCTCCAAGGGAGCACAACACTAGGCAGGGTCAACATGGTGCAGGCTCAATGCAGGATGTGAGCTTTGGGTTCTAATTGCTGCTTTGAGATCCCATCTCTGCTGCTTTCTAGCGGGCTGACCTAACAGGGCCTGAGCCTCTGATCTGTAAAACGGGGCCACCTGTGCTTTGAGTGTCCTCCTCAAAGGGTTCTTGGGAGGGCTGGCTGGGCTGATCCAGGTGAAGCACTCGGCACCAGGGCTGGCACTGGGAGCCAGCGCCACAGGTATGCCAGCCAATTTCAAACATGTCAAACTTGTTCCAGATCAGCGCTGCTCCCCTACTGTTCAACCTACTCCCCTCTGTCCTTTCTAAAGGCACCTCTTTGAGGAGGTCCTCCAGGCCAAGCACCCAGTCCTTTATTCCAGAGCACCTTATTTCTATTTAGTGCAACAACACGACCTTTAGCAGCCCCTCACCCCCAGTTTCTTTCTCTGCTTCTCCCTACAAGACTGAAAAGGGGAATGGTGCCTGTTTGGTTTGCTGCTGGGCAGAGAAGCACCTGCCATGTAGCACACAGACAAGCAATAAATTACCATCTGTGGAATTACTTTACGCCCAGCCACACAGGCATAAGCTGAGAAAGCAAGCTAAAACCATTGCCAGCAAAAACTTCTTAGACATAACAGAAGTTGTAGCAAGATCGTGCACTTGTCTTTGAGGGTCCACCTTCCCCTTTCCCCAGAAGCCCTTCCATTGGTATCCATCCATCCAAAACAGAAATGCAGACTCTTCTGTCTGGCACAGACACAGGGGGGGTTTGCCCTTCTGGTTCCTCTCCCACAGCATACTACAGGCTGCTTGCCCGGGGTCCTCCCGAGTTCTCCATTCTCCTGGTGCTGTCCCCTGAGCTGGATAATGACCCCATCTTATCTGCTCCTTCCCCGCACACATTGCACATTCCGGCCTCGGTCCCTCTGTCCTCTGGCCAATGACCTGAACGACAGCCGCTCCCTCCATGCCATGGGGCGGGGCAGAGCTGTGCCTGGCGCCCCACGGGCTCTAAGCAGACTCGCTTCAATTATTCATTCATGCGGAGTACTCCCATTTTACACATACTAGGAAGCGAAACCTCAAGCCAACTTCAGCAGAAACGACTCTGGCAAAACTTCCAGGACAATCTCGATCCTCTAAAGTTTAAAAGGAGCCTAATGAACAGGGTTTCTCAAAACCGAGACAGCCCTCCAGTCCGATCCAAGAAATAGACGTTTACGGTGGTGTCAGCGTGGACGGGTAGAACGTAGGCCTGATTGATGATTTTATTACCTTAATTTTCAATAATGTTAAGCTGTTGTCAGGTGACCTCGAGTCGACTACGACTTATAGGAAGCCTGCGAACAACAGATCTGAATCCTGCCTTCTCCTGTGCCACCCTCATCCTAGAACACGGGATTATTAAACTCCCTTTTGGCCCATTCAGTAGTTTTCACCATGATGTTGTAACACTGAAATGCTATAGCTGAGCCGTGTGATCATCAACAAGGCTACGGGGCGGAGAGGAGAAATCTCTCGACAACAAATCTATTGCAATTCTACCAGAATTTAGGAGGTGAGCAACCAACAACTTTCCCAGCCAAGTGGGACGGGAGCAAGAAGGTGCCATCGCGGGCGGGCCATGCTGTCCTCCCCGGGGCAAGGCCGCCCCCTCGTCCCGCAGACCCCGGCCTGCAGCTGGGCGGGCCGGCTGGGGGTGTGGCCTCGGAGGCGCTCACCGACCCCGGCCTGCGTGGGTGACGGTGCTCTCAAAGCTCCAGGGCCCTAGGCCTCCCCGCCAGCAGCCGATCGCGGCCTTGACAGCCGGGAAAGAAGAGGTGGCGCGCTGGTCCAGCCCGGTCACCCGCCGCCACGCAAACCACCGGCACAAGCAGGCCCGCCCTAACCCCGCCTGGCACCTGGCAGCGCCGCGGCGGCCGAGCCACGGTTTCCGTCAGGGCACCGGGAAAGAGGACCTGGCAGGCGGCAAGCCGCGCATCGCTCGCTTTGGGACTCTGCAGCCAGCACTTCCACTCCGTCCGCCGCGGCGCCGCCTCCAGGCTTCCAAGATGGCCGCAAGGAGGAGCCTAGAGCTCCAACCATTTCCGCTTCCGGTACGGACTGCGCGACCGTTGGAGAGCGGCCACTCAGCGGAAGGGAGCGCACGCCGGAAACGCGGTACGCTGCGCTGGCGCGGTTGATTCCTCTGACTCCAACCCGGAGAAATCCAGTCCAGAGATAATTGTTAGTCTAAAGGCTGACAGCTCCGCGGTCACGCCCCATCACGACCAGACTACCAATGGAAGAGGGCTTTACTGGTTGCTAAGGCAAACCGGTAGCGGCAAGATGGCAGCCGCTGGTCCCGGGAACCCAACTCCGGGTTCCCTGTACCAGGACGCGATTGGGCGGCCGCCGCAGGACGGTAACGACCATAGGGCTGAACAAGCCCATGGGAAACGGGAGTATCCTGAACCCCTGCTGAAATTTTACAGCAGAGGAATGTTTTGGGTGATCCCTGACCCCCTCACCCCTAGTTTTTCAGATTGGGAAATCAAGTCCTGGAGCTAGGTGGCAGTTACTCGACAGCCACCTACGCACCCAACCTTTCGCTCCAACGCGCACCTTTCTCAAGATCCGACTCGCACCTACTCAGGCTTCTCCTTCCCCAAAGGAGCTCTTGACACCTTCACCCTATGCACTTCCTCCCCACTCCTACCCTGACCCCTTCCAATCTCTAGAGGTTTTTAGGAACCGAACATGAATGGGAAAGTGCTCCTGGGCACAATAGAGTATCAGAACCAGCAGGGAGATTGAGGTTTCCTGAACACCCAGCTGTTGGAATGAAGAGTTTTTATCCCCAGGATTGGGAGAGTTAAAATAGACACCAACCTGGTGTTGTCTAGAAATGTTAGGACATGTTTTCAGAAGCCGTGCATAGAAGCCGTTCATGAAATCTAAGGAATGGGACCGGAATGAGTTATGCAGGTCAATACCTACAAGTAGAACCCTGACTTGACTTTATGGCGATATAAGAGCCTGTGCCTCTTCCTGTCCTCCACCCTTCCCTATGTCACACTAAGATATGCCTGAGATGCCGGCAGAATAGGACCTACAGCGCCGCAGAGGAATTGTGGGATGCGGCAACAGGTACTGAAGGAGCAGGGAAGGAAGAGAGTGATAGAGTGAATCAAGGGATCACAGACTGGAGATGTGTTGGTCTGCAACCAAGGAGGGTACTTGGGCCCTGAAAGATGTGCATTCCTGTCTAAATTGTTAAAGACAGTGAGGACATGTCCTGCAGGCAGGCAGGACTGGAGCAGGAACAGCCCTACAAGGCGCTCAGAGGACAGGACCTGGAAATCAAGCTACCTTGTTTGTTTGATGGATCATTTTTTAAATGTGCGACCCAGTTTATATCCAAAGACTTAACAGGTAGACAATCAGGTGATACACAGGGATTTATTTATCACTCTTACTGACAAAAGAACAAACTTCTGTGAAGTCAAGATGGTCAGGGAAAACGCTTTGTTTCAAATCACAAAGCACCACTCAGGACCTCCTTGCACACCAGCCCCTGAAGGAGACCAGGAAGTCTCACACACACACACACACACACACACACACCCTGCCAGAGTGTTGTAAAAAACCTTAAAAAAAAAAAAAACCAAAAAACTCAAACCTTGCCATTTTCCAATCAAGCCTTCAGAAGCACCCATCACCATCAACATCCATACTTAGGAATTGTCTAGTTTCTTATAACCTTATAACTTGGCTATCCCTAACCCTACCTATTGCAGTAGCTACTCTCTTCTGTTTGTGTGTCCCCAAATCCCCAAGTGCTGCTCCTGCACCAAGGACTCTACCTTCTCCATTTTGACATGGCTAATCCTACTCCCCCTGAAATTTCAGAACTCTCTTCCACCTCCACCAGGCTAAGCCCACTCCTTCTGATCTCAGCTCAGATGTCAACTCTTCAAGAAGACTCCCCAGTCTTCCCAACATCCTGAATGACCTCTGCTCTCAGAGGACCCTGCACTTATTCCAACTTGGCCTCACCATCCCTTGAGTGTGGCATCAAACAGGGGCCTTCTTAGGTTCTTGTTATGTGCCATTGAGTCAACTACAACTCATAGTGACCCTATGCACAACAGCTCTGAACCCTGCTCTATCCTGAGCCAATCTCACAGTCTCTGACACACCTACCCTCACTACCCCAGTTATTGTGTCTCTCCATCTCATCCAGGGTCTTCCTCTTCTGCGCTGTCCTTCCACCCTTCAAGCATGATATCCTTCTCCAAAGATTGGTCCCTCTTGGCTATATATTCAAAGTGTGAGATGGAGTCTCAAAATCCTTGCCTCTAAGGAGAAACTTGGCTTCACCCTCTCCAGGACAGACCTGTTCTCTTGGCAATCATGGTATGTTCAATACCTCTCTCTAGCACCACAACTCAAAGGTATCAATTTTTCTTCTGTAATTCCTAGCCACTGCCCATCTCTCTGATGCAGAGGAAGTAATTGTGAAGACCATGGCCTGGATCAGATGCACCTTAGTCTCTACATTGGCATCCTTGCTCTTCACTCTGGAAAGATCCCTGACAGCAGATTTTCCTAATACAATTCATCTTTTGATTTCCTGACTGATGGTGCCAAGAGTATTGATTGTGGAACCAAGCAAGCTGAAATTATTAACAATCTCAATCTCCATATATCCTGGCTTGGTGGTGAGAATCTTCATTTTATTAATGTTGTGCTTCAATCCATATTGCAAACTACAATCCTTGACCCTCTGCAGGAAATGCTTCATGCTCTCCTCAGTTTCAACAAGTAAGATTGCATCATCCTCCAATCCTGATGCCACATTCCTCCTCTCGAATGATCTGTTCTGCATACAGATTGAAAAGGTATGGAGACAGGACACATCCCTGATGCACTTCATTTCTGATTTTGAACCGTGCAGTGTTCCCTGGCTCTGTTCTGATGGCCACCTCCTGGTTCAAGTGTAGGTTTTACATAAGCACAATTAGATGTTCTGCAATTCCCATTCTTCTCAAGGTTAGTGTTTACAACAAAAGGGTAACTTTAATAAATAGAAGTTTGTTGTGGTTTAGGAGGCTAGAATTCAAAACTCAGGTTACTGGCTCTCTTGTTATTATTGTTAGATGTCATCAAGTCAACTATGACTCACCATGACCTTTTGAACAGCAGATCTGAACCTTGCTCTATCCATCATCCTCACCATCTCTGTCACCCTGCATCTCGGTCAGCTGTTAATCCGTCTCACTGAGGGTCTTCATCTCTTTCTCTGACCCCCTACCTTCCCCAGCATGTCTCCCTCTGAGGACTGATTTCTTCCTGAAAATATCCCCAAAGTAAAGGGAGACAGTGTTTCATCACCCTTGCCTCCAAGGTGCACTCTGATTGCACTTCCTCCAAGACTGATTTGTTCTTTTGGAACCTGTTGTCAGTTGATTACGCAGAAGAGGAAGACCCTGGATGAGATGGAGTGACACAATAACTGGGGTAATGAGGGTAGGTGTGTCAGAGACTGTGAGATTGGCTCAGAATAGAGCAGGGTTCAGAGCTGCTGTGCATAAGGGTCACTATGAGTTGTAGTTGACTCAATGGTACATAACAAGAACCTAAGAAGGCCCCTGTTGTATCCTATGCCATCCTCACAATCTCTGACATACTTGAGCTCTTTGCAGTAGTTGTGTGTCAGTCCATTTGCTTGAGGGTCTTCCTATCTTTCACAATCCCTCCACGTTTCCAAACATCATGTCTTTCTCCAAGGAATTGCTTCTCCTAGCAAAGTGTCCAAAGTGTGTGAGACAAAGCTTTATTATCTTTGTCTCCAAGGAGCCCTCTGACTACACCTTCTTCCAAGACATCCGTTTGTTCTTCTGGCTGTCCATGGGATGTGCCACACTCTTCTCCAACACCACAGCTCAAAGGCATCAATTCTTCTGTCATCCTTATTCATTGTCCAGCTCTTAGATGCAGAGCAGGTAATTGAAAAGACTGTGGCCTGAATCAGATGCACCTTAGTCCTCAAACTGACATCATTGTTCCTCACTAACTTGGAGAGGTCTCTGACTGCAGGCTTTCCTAGTGTAATACATCTGATTTCCTGATTGCTAGTACTAAGGGTGTTGATTGTGGATCCAAGTAAGATGAAGTTGTTGGCAGTTCCAATCTTTTCTCCATCTATTATAATGTTGCCTATCATCCAGTGGTGAGAATTTTCATTTTCTTGACGTTGAGATGCAATCTATATTGAAGGTTGTAGTCTTTGGTCTTCTGCAATAAGTGCTTCAAATCCTCATTTTCAGCAAGCAAGGCTGTGTCGTTTGTATAGCAAAAGTTGATGAATCTGACTCTACTCCTGCTGCCACATTCCTCCTCCTCCAGGGTCCAGCTTCTTGAATACTTTGCTCAGCATATAGATTGAATGAGTATGGAGAAAGTGCAGCCAGGGGGCTCCCTTGGAGGCAAGGATGGCGAAGCTCCATCTCACATACAAGAGCCAGTGGTAATGAAGGAAGAAGTCTGAACTGCACTGAAGGCATTGGAATAAAGTAAGCCCTCAAGAATTGATGGGATACCAGTTGACATGTTTCAAATCACAGATGCAGCACTGGATGTGGCCAGCTGACTGGAAGTGATCCATATTTGTTTCCATTCTCAAGAAAGGTGATCCAGCAGACTGGAAATTATCTCACAATATCAGTAATACCACATGTGAGCAAAATAATGCTGAAGCTCATTAAAAAAACATAACAGAATTGATGGCATACCAATTGACATATTTCAACAAAAAGATGCTGCCCTGGATGTGCTCACCAAGTTGAGCCAAGAAGTCTGGAGGAAAACCACCTGGCCAACTAACTGGAAAGAGATCTATATTTGTTCCCATTCCAAAGAAAGGTAACCTGACAGAGTGTGAAATTATCAAACAATATCATTGACATCACATGCAAGCAAGATTCTGCTGAAGATTATCCAAAAATGACTGGAACAGCACATCAACAGAGAACTTTCTGAAGTGCAGGCTTGGTTTAGAGGAGGCCGTGGTACAAGGGATATTATAGCCAATGTTACATGGATCTTGGCTGAAAGCAGGGAGTACCAGAGGAATGTCTATGTGTGTTTCATTGACTATGCAAAGGCATTTAACTGTGTGGATCACAGCAAACTGTGGCATGTGGCATCAGGATTGGAGGAAGACTCATCAACAATCTGTGTTATGCAGATGACACAACCCTGCTTATTGAAACTGAGGAGGACCTGAAGTGCTTGCTACAGAAGGTGAAGGACTACAGCCTTCAATATGGGTTGAAGATCAACATCAAGAAAACAAAGATTCTAGGGGAGCTCTGGTGGCCTAGTGGCAAGGAGCTGCAACTACAATCCCAGAGGCGCACGGTTCGAATCTACCAGATGCTCTGCCGGGGAAGGAGGGACAATATCCTCCTGTACCAGTCAGATTTGATTTGACGATACACTCACACAAAAATAATAAAATAGAAAAAAAGAAAACAAAGATTCTTATCACAGGGCTGTTTGGCAGCATCACGACAGATGAAGAAATTGAGATTGTTAACAGCTTTAGTTTGCTTGCCTTCACAATCAACACCCTTGGCAACAGCAGCCAGGAAATGAAAAGACGGGAAAGTCTGCTGTCAGAGACCTCTCCAAAGTGCTGAAGAATGATGTCAGTCTGGAGACTCAGGTGCGCCTGACCCAGGCCATAGTCTTTGCAGTTACTTGCTATGCATCAGAAAGCTTGACAATGACTAGGGATGATAG
>NW_006399795.1:15411133-15413349 GCF_000299155.1 Elephantulus edwardii
GATAGTGTTGCTGATGTCAGATGGATCTTTGTTGAAAGCAGAGTCCCGGAGGCATGTCTCTCTGTGTTTCTTGACTTTGCAAAGGCATTTGACTGTGTGGATCACAACAAATTATGGCTAACAATGAAAAGAATGATAACCCCAGAAATCTTAATTGGGGTTATGTGAAACCTCTATCTAGATCAAGAGCTTGCCATGCAACCAGAAGGGAACACTGCATGATTTAAGAATAGGAAAAGTATGTGCCGGATACTGTTTTTTTGTATCATCAAGTAGGTTCTAATGTACAGCAACCCTGAGTCCGGTAGAAGGAAGCATGTCATGCCCCTGCTTCTTCCTCACATTGCCACATTGGAACTGAATATTGTAGTAACTGTGCAGTCTTATCTCCTTCTTTTCCGATGACCCTCTACGAAGCATGCTTCCTTTCTCAGGGCTAGGCCTTTTTGATATGTCCAGTGTATGTGAGACAAAGACTCACCATCTTCACTTGTAAGAGCATCCTGGCAATACTTTCAAGACAGATTTGTTCCTTCTTTTGACAGGCTCTGGTGCAATGAATATTGTTCACCAACACCATAGTTGATACAAACCAATCCTTCTTTGGTCTTTCTTACTCATTGTCCAACTTTCACATATGAAGTGATTAAAAATATTGACTTGGCTAGGTGCACCTTAGTCCTCCAAGTGATGTCTTCGCTCTTTAATACATTGAAAAGATCTTATGCAACAGCAGATTAACATTGTTTGATTTCTTGCCTGTTACTTCCATGGATGTGGATCGTAGAGCCAAGTAAAATGAAATTCTCGACAACTTCACTCTTTTCTCTTGTTATGATGCTGCCTATCAGTCCAGCTGTGAGGATTTTTCATTTTGTTTTGTTAGCATATAAGCCATACTGAGCAGTGCTATCTTTGATCTTTCTCTGAAAGTACTCTTGAGTCCTTTTCCCGTTCAGCAGGCAAAGGCATGTCATTTGCCTATTTCAATTTGTTGACAAGTTTTCCTCCAATCCCAGTGCTATGTAGTTCTTCATATAGTCAAGGCAACTGTGGTAATGAAGATTTATTTAAGATGTCTTTCCTAGCCTTTGAGTAACTGTTTATTTTGTGAAGTATTTACTGGATTGAGAAGATAGGATTAGAGTGGGATGCAAGCCTCACCCATCCCGCTAGAAGCTTTTATAAGCTTATGATAGCTCAATGCTTGCTCTCTCTTTTGGGGTGCTCCCTTTCCTGAGACACTGGGAGACAGCATAATGCTGCACCACAGCTGACAGTCTGTCTATAGACCTTACCAGTCTGCAACACCGGCCTGCATCACCCACAGTCCTATGAGTCATTCCCCTAATGGGTCTGAGTCCCTGTGAGACGTTCCAGTGAACCACTGAACCCGAGGGACTTTCGGAGAGTGGGGAAACTGACCAAAGAACAGTTGACGTTGGAAATCATAGCATCATACAGCAAATCAAACATTTGGGGCATTTTTTACTTCCCTCTTCTTGTAACTGGTCTGCTACTAATCTTAGCAGAACGAATTGTTAATGCACTTCTATAATTATTTGCTCAGCATACAAATTGAATAAGTATGATAGAAGAATACAACTCTGACACACACCTTTCCTGATTTTAAACAAGGCAGTGTCTCCTTCTTCTGTCTGAACTACTGCCTGTTGGTCTATGAGCAGGTTCTGTATGAGCGCAATGAAGGGTTCTGGAATTCTCTTTAAAGTGTTATCTATAATTTGTTATGATCCACACAGTCAAGTGTATTTATATACATGCATTTACATACATAAAACACAGTTAAACCCATTTCCAGTGTTCTCTGCTTTCAGTCACTATCCATCTGATGTTGTTGTGAGATGCCCTCAAGTCTGCTAATACAGCAACCCATTGAACAATGGATGAAAACCTTGTGCTATCTGGCAACATCCTCACAGCCTCCACCATATTCAAGCCCATTGTCGCAGTCACTGTGTCATTCCATCCTCTTGAACATCTTACTTTCTTTCACCCTCTGCTTGAATCAGCATGATGTCTTTTCCAAGGACCCCTCCCACATATTACTTGGTATCCACTGATTCCTGGGGCCTTATTTTTTGCAAGTGTCTTCAGTGCATACACAATGCCTTTGAGCTGTGGTGCTGGAAAAGAGTACTGAATATACCATGGACTGCTAAGAAAACAAACAGGTTCATCCTGGAGAGGGTTAA
>NW_006399795.1:15415064-15416121 GCF_000299155.1 Elephantulus edwardii
GAGATTATATCTCATAGTTGTTTTGATTTGCGTCTCTCTTAGAGCTAGGGATTTTGAACATTTCCTCATGTGTTTGTTCGCTATCTGAATGTCTTCTTTGGTGAAGCGTCTGTTCATATCCTGTGCCCATTTTTCAACTGAGTTTATCTTATTGTGAACAAACTGTTTAACATTGAAAAGAGCAGGAACCCCAGAACACTTTGCCTAATAACAACAGCCGCACCCCACTCCTCACTCCACCACTCATCAACATGCCCAAAGTATGTGAGACAAAATTTCACCATCTTTGCCCCTAAGGATAACTTTGGTTGCAATTCCTTTAAGATAGATTTGCTTGTTCTTAAAAGAACAAAAAAAGTAGTCAAAATTCTGTCATATGCTCTTCTGAATCCACCTTGAATTTCTAGTGGTTCTCTGTTGATATATTGCTGTAGCTGTTTTTTGAATTATGTTGGGCATTTTACTTGCATGTGATATTAATGATTCGATACTTTTCCTCATTCTGTAGCATCACCTTTCTTTGCAATAGGCATAAATATGCATTTCTCCTAGTTTGTTGGCTAGCTGTCTTTCAGATTTCTTTGCATAGATGAGTACATCCAGCATTGCTTCCTTTTGTTGAAACATCTTGACTGGTTTTTCATCAGTTCCTGGAAACTTGTTTTCAGTCAGTGCCTTCAGTGCAGCTTGGATTTGTTCCTTCCTAACACAGATTCTTGATAATGTGCTATGCTAACTCCTAAAATGGCTGCACATCAATCAATTCTTTTTGGTACAGTGATTCTGTATTTATTCCATTATCTTTTTTTTTCCATTATCTTTTTTTTTAATGATTCATTTGTTCAAGGTTCTGCCCACAGAGCCTTTCAGTATTACAACTTGAGGCTTGATTTTTTTTTTTCTTTAATTCTTCCAGCTTAAGAAATACTGAGCATGTTTTTTCATTTTGGTTTGATTCCAGGTCTCTGCATATTTCATTAGCGCCACTCTGAAAATCTACTATCCAGCTCTTTTACTGTATCATTGATTTCTTTCAATTTTGCTTCTCTACATTCAA
>NW_006399795.1:15417311-15447098 GCF_000299155.1 Elephantulus edwardii
ATATCACATGAAAGCAAGATTCTGCTGAAGATTATCCAAAAACTACTGGAGCAACACATCAACAGAGAATTGCCAGATGTGCTGGCTGGGTTTAGAAGAGGCTGTGGTACTAGGGATATTATAGCTGATGTTAGATGGATCTTGGCTGAAAGCAGAGAGTACCAGAAGAATGTCTGTGTTTCATTGACAATGCAAAGGCTATTGACTGTGTGAATCACAACAAACTGTGGCTGACTCTGAGAAGAGTGGGAATCCCAGAACATTGAAATTGCTTATGCAAAACCTACACTTGAACCAAGAGGCAGTCATCAGAACAGAGGAAGGAGACACTGCATGGTTCAAAATCAGGAAGGGTATCTGCCAGGGATGTATTCGGTCTCCATACCTTTTCAGTCTGTATGCCAAACAGGTTATCTGGGATGCTGGGCTGTATGAGGAGGTATGTAGTATCAGGATTGGAGAAAGACTCATCAACAACCTGCGTTATGCAGATGACACAACCCTGCTTACTGAAACTGAGGAAGACCTGAAACACTGGCTGTAGAAGGTCAAGGACTGCAGCCTCCAATATGGATTGAAGCTCAACATCAAGAAAACAAATATTCTCACCCCTGGGCCGATTGGCAGCATCATGATAGATAGTGAAGAGATTGAGATTGTTCACAGCTTTAGTTTGCTTGGCGCCACAATCAACACTTCTGGCACCAGCAGCCAGGAAATTAAAAGACGTGTTACAATGGGAAAGTCTGCTATTAGAGACCTTTCCAAAGTACTGAAGAGCAACGATATCAGTCTGGAGACTAAGGTGCGCCTGATACAGGCCATGGTCTTTGCAATCACTTGCTATGCATCAGAAAGCTTGACAATGACTAGGGATGATAAAAGAAGAATTGATGCCCTTGAGCTGTAGTGTTGGAGAAGAGTATTGAATATACCACGGACTGCTAAGAGAACAAATAGATTCATCCTGGACAGGGTTAAACCAGACTGCTCCTTGAAGGCAAGGATTTTGAAGCTTTGTCTGACATACTTTGGACATGTTGCAAGGAGGGACCAGTCCTTGGAAGAGGACGTCATGCTTGGGAGAGGGGAGGGACAATCCATCTCTATGAGATGGATTGATTCAGTGACTGGGATAATGGGGGTAGGTGTGTCAAAGACAATACAATTGGCACAGAATAGAGCAGGCTTTAGAGCTGTTGTACATAGTGTTGCTATGAGGCTCAGGCAACTCGACAGTGCATAACAATAACAACAATGTTATAGAGAGTATCCATTATTTCCACAAATGTAGTAGTCAGTTTAATTCTTGTGTATGCCATCTGGCAAGATGTATTTGTACAGTCTCCATTTATGTTGTTGAAAAAAGGGTATTTCCTGAGAATGAGTCATTGGCCTTACAAAATTATATCATGTGCAATCATGTCCATATTTTCCAATCCCTAATCCTTTTTTGTTTCCAACCAGTGGTAATATTAATGCATCTCAACTGCATCTTTGATCAATTTCATACAACATAAATTAGTAAAAATCTTCAATTTCTTCATCTTTGGCATAAATTTTAATTGGTGCATGCATTTGAATGCTAGTCATTAATTTTTATTAATAATAGGTCACCTTAGTGGACATGCTCCTATTACTGACATCATTGCATTTCAAGATAGGTCTTGAAGTGTCCTGTCTGTAAAGTTGTTATATTGTGGAGGCTTGTGTGTTGCTGTGATGCTAGAAGCTATGCCACCAGTATTGCAAATACCAACCAGTAGGGTCACCCACGGCAGACAGGTTTCAGTGGAGCTTCCAGACTAAGACAGACTGAGAATAAAAATAGCTGGGTATCTACTTCTGACAAAACCGACCAGTGAAAACCTTAGAGAGAGCAGCATTGGTGCTACGGGAAAGCAGTCTCTCTCTGCCGCCCTTGGTGGGTGGATGAGGGATCCTTATCTCTTTTTAGCTCCCATCCCTCAGTTGCTTGGAGATCTCCATGTGGCATCACTCTTCTGCCATCTGTGCTTGCCTGCTTCCATGCCTAATTTGCTCTTTTTGTGTCTTTAAAGTGATTTATGCCAATCACTTTAAAAAGTTTTATATTGGTTTGCATACAAAATTCATATACACTGCATTTCATTCATGCACCTTGTGTTTCGTACATTCCTTCATTCACATTGTGTTTCATATAATCATTCCCAGACATTGTGTACAAAATTAATCAGCATTGATTTCCACACCATATCACCCCATCTTCTCAGGTCCCCACTGTTGCTGTTAAGTGCCATCGAGTCGCTTGCAACTCATAGCAACCCCTTGTACAGTAGCTCTGATCCCTGCTCTATCCTGTGCCAACCTCATCATCTCCAACACACTCCAGTCATTGAGCCAATCCATCTCATCCAGAATCTTCCTCTCTTACACTGTCTTTTTACCCTCCCAAGCATGATACCCCTCTCCAAGGACTGGTCCCTCCTTACAACATGCCCAAAATATATCAGATAGAGCTTCAGAATCCTTGCCTCCAAGGAGCAGCCTGGCTTCACCCTCTCCAGGATGAACCTGTTTGCCTAGCAGACCATGTTATGTTGAGTATTCTCCAACACCACAGCTCAAAGGTATCAATTCTTCTTCTGTCATCCTTATCCACTGCCCAGCTCTTGGATGCATAGCAGGTGATCAGAAAGACCATGGCCTGAATCAGATGCTCCTTAGTCTTCAAACTGTCATCATTGCTCCTCAATAGTTTGTAGAGGTCCCTAACTACAGACTTTCCCAGTGCAATATGCGTCCTAATTTCCTGACTGCTACTACCAAGGGTGTTGATTGTGGATCCAAGGAAGATGAAGTCATTGACAACTTCAATCCTTTCTCCATCCATCATGATATTGCCTACTGGTCCAGTGGTAAGAATTTTTGTTTTCTTGATGTTGAGGTGCTATCCATCCATACTGAAAGCTTTGATCTTCTGCAGCAAGTGCTTCAAGTCCTCCTCACTTGAGAGTTTTGTCTCACATACTTTGTGTATGTTGGTAGGAGAAGCTACTCCTCACAGAAGTACATCATGCTTAGAAAGGCTTAGGGTCAGCAGAAGAGAGGAAGACCTACAACCAGGTGGATTGACACTGTGACTACTGCAGGGGGCTCAGGTGTGTCAGGAAGTGTGAGGATGGCCAAGCATAGGACAGGGCTCAGATCTGTTGTTCACAGAGTTGCTATGACTCATACTCAACTCAACGGCACCTAACAACAATGTTCAGTCATGACAATAGTCCACAGTGCGTGTGGCATAAGCAAGTGCAGGAATGAGTGGATACACAGGAAGCGGGGACCCTCCTGAGAGCTGTAGTCTGAGCCTTTGGGCAGCTGTGCCTGAGAACTAAGAAGACAAAGAGGTGGAGGCCTTTCATGGTGACCCTGAAAGCTACATACTTCCCCTTGGTGCTGCCTCTGGGTGGGGGATACACACACACACACACACACACACACACACACACACATATATCATACCCATTGGGTGTCACCTCATTAGCATTTCTGCTCACCAGTTCCTCTTCTCCACATTCAGGTTATGGTGTCTATGTGTACGCCAACTCTTTCTTTCGCTATGAAGGAGACTGGAAAGGAGGGAAGAAGCATGGTAAGAAAAAGCCCATGTTTCCTTCCTGCACCTGCTACCTTGCAGCCAGCCGAGGTGGCTCCTCAGGACATGGGACAGCCAGTGGCACCACACGAGAGGTCACAGGTTAGCTGGCCTCTGCACACTAGGTATCTGTGGACCCAGCAGGTGCCACCTGGCATTGGCACATTGGAGCTAGTGACAGCCAGTCCCATACTCATCAGATGTGCTGCCCCAGCAGCCAGCACAAGACAGGCAGAAGTGACGGTGTCCTGGAAGCTCCCCCGCAGCTGTAACTGGGGAATCTGCCCTGGAGCCCTAGTATTTCCATTCCAGAGCAAAAACTGAATATGAAGAGGTTATGCACGAGGATATGCTTCGGAGAAAGTGCAGCCAGAGTGCTCCTTGGAGGCAAAGATGACAAAGCTTCGCCTCACATACTTTGGGCATGTTGTTAGGAGAAGCTGTTGCTCCAAGAGGAACATTGTACTTGGAAAGGTGGAGGACTGGCCCTCAACCAGATGGATTGATACCATGACTGCTGCAGTGGGCGTGAGTATGTTAGAGATGATGAGGTGAGGAAGGCCCAGGACAGAACAGGGTTCAGATCTGTTGTTCCTTGGATCAATATGAGTCGTACTCACCTCGACAGCATCTAACAACAACAGGCGTGAGGATGGTGCAAATTAGGGCCAGGCTCAGATCTGTTGATTATTCAGAGTCACTCTGAGTTGTTCAATGGTACCTGATAACAACACATACTTTGGGCCGGTTGTCAGGAGTGGCCAGTCCCTAGAGAAAGATGTTGGGAAAGGTAGAAGGTCACGGGAAGACAGAAAGGCCCCCCAACAGGATGGGCTGACACAGTGACTGTAGCCTGGGCTCAAGCAGATCTGAGATGATGAGGATGGAGCTGGGCAGGGAAAGGTTCGGTTCTGTCCTTCACAGAGGCTCTCTGAGTTCCAGTTGGCTCAATGGCATCTAACAACAATGACAATCTGCTCTTACAAAGAGGTCTCTGGATGGCATGAACAGTTTGTACTGGACCCTTAACTGAAAAGTTAGTGGTTTGAATTTCTGTAGAGGACCTCGGAAGACCTGGCAATCTACTTCCAAACAATTAGGTATCAAAATATTTGTGGAGCAGAGTCCTCCTCTGACATCTGCAGGATCACCTTGAGGCAGAGTCCACTTGACAGCAACTGGAACCGGCTCTTGTTGCAAATCAGTGGACCCCTGAGAGTCGTGTGCCCTGAGCCCATGACAGCCTCTCCCACAGCACCCACCCCAGCATTCTCTGTCACTGTCTGTCTGCTGGTCTGCTCTCACAGGGGTGCTTTTTGTATTTGTTGGCCAAAATAGTAAACCATGGACTGCTAAGAGAACAAATGCGTCCATTTCTAGGAAATCACGCTATTCCTTGGAGGCCAAGATTTTGAAGCCCTACCTGACTTTGGGCGTGTTGTAAAGAGGGAACATTCCTCAGAGAGGGACATCATGCTTGGGAGGGTGGAGGAACAGTGCAGGGGAGGAAGACCCTGGATGAGATGGATTGACTCAGAGACTGTGGTAATGGGGGTAGGTGTGTCAGAGACGGTGAAGTCAGTTCAGGATTCAGAGCTGTTGTCCACAGGGGTCACTCTGAGTCGCAGGTAACTTGGCAGAACATAACAACAACAACCCCCTTTTTAATCTTCTTACCTTCACCACAGTGTTTGTTCCTCATTTTCATATGGGAACCTGTGATTTTTCCTCCCTGCCAGGTGCCCAGGCTTGCTGCTGGGTCAGACTGGGGTAGAGGAGTCCCCTATTTTAAAATCTGCTTCCCCCCATGTCCATGAGCCCCTTTCTCCAACTCCCAAGCTGACTGATGTTAGGGCATGGATGAGTGCTCGCTGAGGAGGATTGGGGATGGTTTCTTGGTTGTATTTTAATGAAATCCACTTCCGACGAGCCGATTCTTACTGGTGGAGGCCCTCCAGCAGGAATCTCAGGCTGTAAAACATAATGACTCTTAATTGGACGTTTCAGTGGTATAGTGTGTAGGTAGGTGGCTGCACTCATAAGCTAAAGGCGGTCCCTCTCCGGCACTTGGAAGCCACCAGCAGTCCCATGGGGGAAATTGGGCAATCTCTTCTCATGTAATTTACGCCTCAGAAACATGCTGAAGGGTCAGCTGTAAGGCATTTCCTACTCAAAGACAATGAGAGAGGAATCTTAATGGAAGGAGACGACATTATCTTTCTCCTGCAGAACGGCTGTCAGATTCGAACCTCTGGCCTTCTTGTTTGCAGCACAACCCCTAACACACTGTGCCACCAGATGTCCTTCAGGGGTGTGTGGGGGTTGGAAACTACCTTCTTGGTAATTATGGAGTGATGGGGCATGTGGGGAGCACGTGACGCCTACAGTGAGTGATGGAGGCCCACACAAAGGCCTCAGTGAGCACTGCGCTCCAGTTGCATCGGGCGGGTCTACTAGCAGCCACCACCAACTTCTCTACATGACTGAAGGTGTCTTTTACTAGGTCACGGCAAATTGTTGTTTAAAGACGGGAGTTACTACGAAGGCGAGTTTGTGGATGGAGAAATCACGGGGGAAGGATGCCGTCACTGGGCTTTGTCAGGTAGCATGGGGACCAGGGTGGGCAGCTCAGGGATTATAGATGGTCACTGAGGGGAGTGAGGGGATTGCTTCTGAAGGGTACGGGTGTTTCTGTGGTAAACAAGGAGGGGTCACTGATTTCCACAGTGGAGCTCATGACAGCGGCAGGCCATCCCAGGGTGGTGCAGGTAGGGTTTGCCCTGGCCAGGGTGGTCAATCTGCCCAGTGGTGCCCTATCTGGTGTGGGAGTTACAGGACACACAAAACTTTGGTTTCCCTAACACTTGATGGACTAAAGATGCAAACCTTCAAAAATATGTGTCCTATATTCTTTTCCCTGCCTTTTGAAAAAAACCCTGTGTTTCATTCATGTACATTGCTTTTTTTCCCTAACCCCCTCCTTTTACCCACCAAACTCAGAAACCCCGTGATTTCCCCCACCCTCTGTCCCCCTGTCCTCTCCTTTTCCTTCTGTGTATCCATACACATCTCTCTGGTGATTTTTCTGTTTTTACAATAATGTTCTTACACAGTATTTATTCTTATGTGCCTGAGTTAGTTCACTCAGCATAAAGCTCTCTATCCTCTCCTATGTTATACAGTATTTTTCAAAATTGTTGCTCCTAAGTGCTGCATAGTATTCCATCATGTGAATGTGCCACAGTTTCTCAACCCAGTCATTTGTTGATGGACATTGGGTTGTTTCCATGTTCTTGATACTGTGAATAATGCTGCTATGAACATCGGTATGCAACTCTCCGTTTGTATCAGTTCTGTTTTCCTTCAGGTATATTCCTAGCAGTAGTACAGCTGGGTCATATGGAATCTCTATGCTCAGCTTTTTGAGGACATACCTTCCAGAATGCTTGTACCATTTTACAATCCTGTGTTTCTATGTGGCATCAGGATCAGAGGGAGACTCATCAATAACCTATGTTATGCAGATGATACAACTTTTCTTGCTGAAAGTAAGGAGGACTTGAAGCACTTGTTGCAGAAGATCAAAGAAGACAGCCTTCAATATGGATTGCATCTCAATGTCAAGAAAATAAAGATTCTTACAACTGGATCAATAGGCAGCATCGTGATAGATGGAGAAAGATTGAAACTGTCAACATCTTACTTGGATCCACAATTAACACCATTGGTACCAGCAGTCAGGAAATTAGGTGTATTGCACTAAGAAAGTCTGCAAGTAGGGACCTCTTCAAATTATTGAGGAGTAATAATGTCAGTTTGAGGACTAAGGTGCATCTGATTCAGGTCATGGTCTTTTCAATTACTTGCTGTGCATCTGAGAGCTGGACAATGAGTAAGGATGACAGAAGAAGAATTGATACCTTTGAGCTGTGGTGTTGGAAAAGAGCACATCCCGTGGACTACCAAATGAACAAACATATGTCTCGGAGAGGGTGGAACTAGAGTGCTCTTTGGAGGCAGAGATGATGAGGCTTCACCTCACATACTTCAGGCATGTTGCTGGGGGTGGGGGGCTATTCCTTGGAGATGAACATGATGCTGGCAAGGGTGGAGAGTCAGTGAAGGAGAGGCAGACCCTCAACCAGGTGGATTGACAAGGGGACTGCCGCGATGGACTCTAATGTGTCACAAAGTGTGAGAATGGCACAGAATAGTATAGGATAGGGTTTAGACCTGTTTTTCATAGGGCTGCCAAGGGTCATACTCGGCTGGATGGCACCTAACAACAACAAAAAGTTTCCTTTATTCTTTAAGGATATTTTAGCCAAACTGCCTGGTCAGTGGTGGGAGGAAAGGGAAGGTGGTAAGCAGACGAGAAGACATCACTGGTACATCGAGGCCGTGGTAGGAGAAGGTACATCTCCTACATAGTAGGAGAAGGACAGATCCATGGTGGGGTCACCCACTCAGTATCATCTAGTCAGAACTGACCCATAGCCAACCCTCCAGCAGTTTTCAGAGGCTGTAAATGGCATGGGAGGAGATTACCCACCTTTCTTCTGGGGGAAGTTGATGAATTCGAACCATGTGCCTTTGGGTTGACAACATAATTCCTTACCACTAGGACCCCTGAACTCCTTAGTGGGGTGGGGATGACGGGGTTGTTGTTGTTTACTGTCTAGTCGGAACCAGCCCCATGAGCCTCCAGTGGATTTTCAAAGGCAGTGAGTCACATGGGAGGTGATTGCCCATCAATCCCCCGTGGCGCAGCTGGTAGATTTGAACCCCATGCCTTTGGGTTTGTAGCACAGCTTCTTACCACTCAAATCTTGGTGGAGAACTTACCTCTTTCCATAGGTGTTTAACTAGCCTGGGAGCAGACCCAGCCCACATGGCTCTGACCAGGCTGGGAGTGGGCCTAGATGGCCTGGTTCTGAGACTGGATGCCCTTCCTCGCCGTGAGCACACTGGGGGATGGGGACTCAGTATATACATGCATGCTGTCGGGGTCTCAGCCCAGCACCCCTGCAGTAACCAGGAAAGAAGGTGGTTTCGACCCACCAGTTTTCCACCACTGACCAGGTGATAAGAAGAGGAGGCCTGTCATCTTTTTTGAAGCAGTCCAGGGAAAGGCCTCCTCATTGTTGTCACTCCAGGGAGAGTGACAACACAGTGACCTGACATCCTGCCCTCCTTCATGTCTCCTCCCCAGAGAATACCTACACCGGACAGTTCCTGCTGGGCGAGCCTCACGGCCACGGCATCATGCAGTACGGAGCTGGCGGGCACTATGAAGGGGCGTTTTCCCATGGCATCAGAGAAGGTCAGTTACCGGGAGTGCCAACATTCCCTCAGCCCTGGGGACCGAGCGTGCTGGGCTAGTCCTCAAGCAGTGAAAGCTGAACTTGCTCAGCTGCCAGCCTGGGGGTCAGGTATACTTACAGGGGCCTTGGAAGAAAGGGCTGGCAATCTTGTTCTGAAAACACAGTGAACACAGCTCTGCTCTGAGACATACAGGGCTGCCATGAGTCAAAACCCATGACAATCAGTTTTTATTGATGCCATTAAGTCGACTGCAGGGGACAGTGACACGAGGCTGTAAAACTTCACAGGAGGACTGCCCCTCTTTCCTCCAAGGAAAGACAGATTCAAACTTCTGACCTTCTGTTTGACATTGGAACACCTAACACACCATGCCAACTGAGAGCTCCTCTGTTTAGTTAAAAAAAAAAAACACACCAAAACCCCCAAACAAGAAGACACACAACTCATTGTCATGGAGTCAGTGCTACTCACAGCTGACTCGCCACTGGGTTTCCAGGCTGTAAAGCACGGGAGGGGCTTGTCCATCTTTCTCCCTTGGAGCCAGTGGTGGATTTGAAACACCACAGAGGCGTGGCCTATGCATTAGAGTGAAATTCCCTACAGACAAACCACCTGGGTGCCATATAGTGCTAGTGCTGTTATGCAGAGACCACAAGTGGTGGCTTATCATCTCACAGATCTGGAGGATGAAAGTCCAGATCAGGACTGGACCCTGTTGGTTCCTTTCTGGCAGATCACCCTGGGCCTTCCTTGACCTTTGGCTTATACAGGGGTCCTCCTTTGTGGTCCATCTTCTCGTGTGTGTACGTGTGTGTGTATCTGTACTGCTCTGTTTATAACTTATAAGTGATTAGATTTAGGACCCATCCTTCTCTGGTCTCACCTCCTCAACATAACAAGGGGGGGAAAACCCACCTCTGTTTACAAACAGAATCCTGTTCACCTGCACCAGGGCCAATCTTCCAGCACCTACTAAGGTAAATTATAATTCAGTCAGTAATAGGGGGTCTGTGTGCCAGCACCCCACCTGAGGTTCTGACTGCCCAACTTAGATGAGCTCAGGAACTTGAGCTCAAGAATGGTATCATTTGGAGGAACCCCTGATCCAGTATGTCTCATGTTGAGGTTTGCACAGGAATCTTGGATGCAGACGCAGAACCATGCCCATCTCAGCCCAGAGTGGTGGGCCTTAGGAGATGGGTCCCTGACCCAGTTTGACCCACTGTTCACTGTGCACACGTCCTTGTACCCATCAGCTGCATAGCAAACCCCTTAGTGCCTTCCATTGGCAAGTGCCTGGGCTCAGCTGGGGCCCCTCCTAAATTACAGGTGACAGCCTGACTAGGGCCTGGAGGTCCCCCAGGGCAAGGGCAGAAACTGCAGACCCTCAAGGCCCTGGTGCATCCTAACAGAGATACTGTTTCCTATGAGTCAAAGCAAGTCAGGGCCTGGGTTCCCAGAGGGGGAGGAGATCCTCCCTCCCTGCAAACCTCTGCCCAGCCCCCGCTCAAGCCACAGCCTGGAGAAGCAGGGCACAGTGGTCTCTGTTGGCTGGAGGACCGTCTGCAGCCGAGAAGTGGGCAGACGGGTTGTGCCATGTGTGGTGTAGACTCAGCCACCTTACACTTGCACTTGCCTCATTGGGCTTAGAGGTAGGCACACTGTCACAATCCCAAGCGTCCAAGCTCTGGAAATGCTGGGCAGTTTGAGGAACCCGTGCTCCCATTTGGACCCCCCTGAGATTGAGATCAGAGAGCTATGAATGCATTATCCACTTCTGGGGGAGTGGAGATTTCCTTTGACCCCGTCAGCAAACCTGCAAACAAATCTTGATTGCAGAGTTGCACAGTCACAGCCACGCACAGAGCATTTCCCCCTATTCATTCATTCATTCATTTATATTTTATACTGGTTTACTTACAAAGTCCATATACATTGCTTTTCATACCAGATCTTTCCCCTTTCCTTTCCCCACCCCTCCCTCCACCCATCAAATTTACACAGAGCATTTTTAGTCTCAAGCATCAAGGTGTTTTGATTCCATAAACATTCATAGCCCATGGGGAAGAACTGTCTTGAGGACAATGGGTGATGGTCATAATCCCTACAAGAGCAGATCACTGCGTCTTTTCTCCCTTGGAGCTCTTGGTGGATTTGAACCGAAGACCTTTCAGTTAACAGTGTGACAACTGTACCACCAGCACAGACTTTGCACTCATTAAGAGCTGCTGAGAGCTGGACCCTGGAGTCACTTTCACCAATTCTGTGGGTTGGGATCATTAGATGTTGGCTCTAAGGTCTGGGCAGCCCATGCTTTGCAATTCAGATTTAGCAGTCCTCATCGGGAACAGTGGGGCCAGTGCCCAGGGGGCAGCCTGGCTCCTGGAGGGCCTCTGAGCCTTCTCCTCATCTGATCCCCTCATTCTTGGAGATGCTAGGCCCTCCCAAGCTGGGACACAAGACACTGGTCTGCTCTGCTTCCTCTCCTAGGACACGGGCTCCTGGTGGACCAGGCCGGACAGGTATACCAGGGATCATTTCACAACCACAAGAAGCACGGACACGGGCAGATGATTTTCAAGTGAGTAAGAGTTGGCAGAGGTAGCATCAGGGGCCCCATAGGTGAAAGACAGCAACTGACAGTGAGTGCACCTCGCCAGCCAGGTCCAGTAGGTGCAGGCAGGGGAATTTGGTCACCCACCGCTATAGCCCATTCCAGCCCCTGCTGGTCCCCAGAATTCTGGCTGTTAAAGTGCTTCTTCATGTTTCTCCTATTCTAGAATTTCTCCTTTATTTCCTGGAATTGTTTGTTTGCTTATTTAGCAGAGAAAGTCTACCGAGTACTTTCCTCCTCTCCACTCCCCTCCACCCGGATAAGCGGCCTCAGGAGGGCAGACGTGCCCTGTGAAGGTGGGAAGTGGGGAGCGGCCCCAAGCTCAGTGATACCCTGCCAGGCACAGGATAGACCCGCAGAAACACATTTCTCAACTCCTCAAGCAGTCTCCCCATGGAATCCTGCCAGTGAAATGTGTGGGCTCACCTTTTCTCTTCCTTCTTCCATTCTCCCCACATTTGGCTGCACAGCGCACTCCGTATAGCAGGAGGGAGTGAGAGGAGGCTGCGTCCAAACAGGCAGTGTGGTCCTGTCCCCTGCCGGCCCACAGCCTGTCAGCCTCAGCCCGGGAGCCTCAAGGTCATGCCCTTGTTCTCCCAGCCGAGCCCAGGCACAGTCAGTCTCCTTGGACCATCTGCTCAGCCCTATTTTTGCCTCAGCCCCTGGGGGTGTGTGCTGAGTGCCAGTCGGAGGGACCGGTCTGCATCACACAGCCACCTGGCTGCTCTGTGCAAGCCCAGTCCCCAGCCCCAGCACAACATCCCGAAGCCCAAGTGCTCCCCATGTGGGTACATTCACCCCCTCAGCTCCAGCTCACTCTGTCTCTGTCCCCAGGAATGGTGACCAGTATGAAGGCAACTGGGTGCTGGATCAGCGTCAGGGACATGGGGTGCTTTGCTGTGCTGACGGCTCCACGTACGAGGTATTGGGGTGCACACTTTGGACCTTCATTGCCTTCAAAGAAGGGGCCCCCTGTCCTTGGGGTGGGATTTCCAAGACCTGCCCTCCCTCCATCATCTCATCTGAACCTCTCAGCAGCCCCATGGGGTAGACATTGTCATCATTCCCGTTTTACTGATGAGGAAACTGAGTGTGAAAGCTGTTAAAGCAATGTCTCATCGCTAAAAGCTGGCCCAGTTAGCACTTTAATCTAGCATGTCTGATTCCAGCAGCCGCCCTCTGATGGCAACGTCACATTGCCTCACAGAAATGAGATCTGTTTCTTTAGGGACTCTCATACCTGCTATGAAAACGTTTCGAACCAAATATGTCCTTGCATCCAAGGTAGGCACCCCTTGTAGCTTAGGTAACCAATAGGCAAAGGGAAGCACCCCTGAGGTGAGGAGAAATGCACTGTAGAGTGGCATGCAGGTGGTCCCCCATCCAGGAATTAAAAATGGGCACATTGGAATTGGTAAGAGAAACCTATTCCTACCATAAGTTCCCTCCAGTGTCCTCTCTCCACAAAGCCTAGCAAGGCACAGCTGGCAAAGGAGAAGCATTTGCAGGGTCCAGCTCCAGTGTCACAGAGCAGGCAGAGAGGGGCCTTGGAGCTAAAAGGCAGAGAGTTGATAGCTGACCTGGCCCTTGCTGGGATAGAGCAGGCCTGGGAAGAGACTGCCCCACGGCATCACCAGAGAAGCTGCGCGAACATTAGACCTCAGCTCAGAAGGCCCAGCATGGCCACTTCCCCACTTGGGGAACAGAGCTCTGTATGTAAAACCGCTGCCTGGAGGTGCTCCTGGGGCAGCAAAGCCCTGGTCAAGGCAGTTAACTCGTGCGTGCCAGTGAGGCTGCCGCCCCAGCTGGCCTGGGCTTGCACCAGATTCAGACACCACTGTAGCCCTGCCAAAGCTCAGCCTCTCCTCCCCTAGGGCAAATACTCCACCATCATTAGGTCCAGCTTTTAGGGCAAGTCCTGGGCAGCTGCAAGTCATCACCTTCATTCTCAGACCTCCAGTGCAGAGCTGCAGTGGGAGAGCCCTGGGCGGGCGTCTCTCCTTCCTTCCCCGCCTCCATGCAGACATGTCTGCCACAAACATAATCATCATGGCACTTTGCAGCACCAGGGTGCTGTGTGACCAAGTTTCTAACCATCACCACCAGGTGCTTGGCTTCAGGTCCTGTGTTGCTGCGCCCTGTTCAAGCACTCTCCATGTATTAACTCATTCAGCCCTCACAATCCCAGGAAGAATGTGTCATTTCCTCACTTTTAAGAGCAAAGATGTCACTTTGAGGACAAAGGTGTGCCTGACCCAAGCCATGATCTTTTCCATTGCCTTATATGTAGGCAGGAACAGGACAACGAGTAGGGAAGACAAAGAATTGATGCATTTGAATTATGGTTCTAATAAAGAATATTGAATGTTCTATGGATGTGGAAACTACAGAACAATCTCACTGATTTCACATGCAAGCAAGATTTTACTGAAGATTATCCCAAAACGACTGGAACAGCACATCAACAGAGAGCTACCAGAAGTCCAGGCTGGGTTTAGAAGGGGTCGTGGTACTAGAGATATTGTAGCTGATGTTAGATGGATCTTGGCTGAAAACAAGGAATACCAGAGGAATGTCTGTGTTTCATTGACTATGCAAAGGCATTTGACTGTGTAGATCATAACAAACTATGGTTGACTCTGAGAAGAATGGGAATCCCAGAACACTTGATCGTTCTAATGCGAAACTTATACTTGGACCAGGAGACAGTCATCAGAACAGAGCAAGGGTTCAAAATTGGAAAGGGCGTACGCCAGGGATGCATCCTATCTCCATACCTTTTCAACCTATATGCAGAACAGATTATCCGGGAGGCTGGGCTCTATGAGGAGAAATGTGGGGTCAAGATTGGTGGACGATTTATCAACAATCTGCATTATGCGGATGACACGACCCTGCTTGCTGAAACTGAAGAGGACCTGAAGCGCCTGCTGCAGAGTGTCAAGGACTGCAGCCTACAATATGGATTGAGGCTCAATGTCAAGAAGACAAAGATTCTCACCACTGGACCAATTGGCAGCATCAGGATGGATGGTGAAGAGATTGAGATTGTACACAGCTTCAGTTTGCTTGGCTCCATAGTCAACACTCTTGGCACCAGCAGCCAGGAAATTAAAAGGCTCATTGCCATGGGAAAGTCTGCTGTTAGGGACCTCTACAAAGTACTGAAGAGCAATGGTGTCTCTCTGGAGTCTAAGGTGTGTCTGATACAGGCCATGGTCTTCACAATCACTTGTTATGCATCAGAGAGTTGGACAATGACCAGGGAGGATAGAAGGAGAATTGATGCCTTTGAGCTGTGGTGCTGGAGAAGAGTATTGAGAATACCATGGACTGCTAGGAAAACAAACAGATTTGTCCTGGAAAGGGTTAAACCAGGTGGCTCCTTGGAGGCAAGGATTCTGAGGCTCCGTCTAACATACTTTAGACATGTTGTGAGGAGAGACCGGTCCTTAGAGAGGGACATCATGCTTGGGAGGGTGGAGGGACGGCGCAGGAGAGGAAGGCCCTCTATGAGGTGGATTGATTCAGTGACTGGGATAATTGGGATGGGAGTGTCAGAGACAGTGAGATTGGCACAGGACAGAGCGGAGTTTAGGGCTGTTGTACATAGGGTCGCTATGAGTCGCAGGCGACTCGACGGCACATAACAACAACAACATGGATTGCCTTTGAGTGATGGAGAGCATGGAACATTTCATGGACTGCTGAGAGAACAAACAAATATATCTTGGAGAGGGTGTAGCCAGAGTGCTCTTTGGATGCAAGGATGGTGAGGCGTCATCTCACATACTTCAGGCACGTGGCTAGGAGGGGCTATTCCTTAGAGAGGGACATGATGCTTGGAAGGGTGGAAGGTCTGCAAAGGAAAGGAAGACCCTCGGCCAGGGGGACTGACACCATGACTGCCACAACGGGCTCTAGTGTGTCAAAGAAGTGTGAAGCTGGCACAGGGTAGGACAGGGTTCAGAGCCACTGTTCACAGGGTCACTATGAGTCATACTCGACTCAACAGCATCTAACAACAACAACAACAACATAGATTGCCAGAAGATCATGCAAATCTGTCTTGAAAGAAGTACAGCGAAAAGAAAAAAAAAAAGTACAGCGAGAGGTGTAGATGACAAGACTTCCTCTTAGATACTTTGGCCGTGTTATCTGGAGTCCGTGGCTGTTTAGCAGAAAAGAAGACCTTCAGCAAGACGAACTGACAGAGTGACTGCGACAGTGGGCTAAGAAGCAGGGATGCTGAGGACGAGGGAAGGCCGGGCAGTCTTTCTCTGTTGCTCTGACTTAGTGGCATTGACGCAATGACACCTAACAACAATATCGATGCGGAAACGGAGCCTCAGAGGAGTCTCTGAATCCAGCTCTGACTTGGATGCTGAGCTCCTTCCTAATCCTTACATTAGTGTAGCAAGCAGAAGAGAGGCAGGCTGCGACCCAGGACAGCACTGGGGGGCCGTGGAGGGGGAACCTATCCTTGTGGGGTGGAGTATCAGTCCTCCCCGGAATCTGCTCCCCCAGGGAAAATGACAAGAGGTATTGCCCCTCCCCCAGCTCCCTGCAGCTCCTCCCACGAACCCCACTCCCCACACCCACTGGACATTCATGTCTGGGCCACATTAGGACTTGTCCACCCCTTCCCTCTGATCCCTAGAAATGGCCACACGGTGAAGAGGGGGACAGGCTTGGGGCCACTGCTCCCCACCTCACCCCACTCCCATCTTCTTGAATGTGCTTCAGTTTGGGGGCAAGTTGGCTCCAGGGCACTCAGCTGCCACTCCAGCGACACACCACCAGGGGGCAGCCCAGCCCCGCTCAGTCCCCAGGCATCAGCCCTGGGCCAGGCTCCTCCTCTGCCTGACGCTGGGTTTTGAAAGGAAGCTTCAGGGCAGGATTTAGGATGGGACCACCCTTGGCCTGCAGTTCCAGGGCCTGGGTGGTGTCGAAGAGGGTGACCCCAGGTGGCAAATCCCCAGCTGTGAGTGCAGGCTTCAGAGCGGGACGTCAGGCACTCGGGTGTTTCCTTCTCACCATTGTAGTTTGGGGACCCTGGAGATCAGCAGACCTGGTGGGTGGGGCAGGCACTTGAACTTGCCCCCTCAGTGGGGAGGCTTGGCTGCCTAGGGCCTCCTTTTGGCCTTGAACTTCTCTCAGGGTGTTAGAAAGTGCTGCTCTGCACCAAGTTGTGCAGCTGCTTGATGGAGAGACGCCTCCGGCACTGAGTGTTGAGCTTAACCTACTTCTCAGTAGCTCAGTGGTCCCGGAGCCTCTCTGCTGTCAGGCCTGCACCCGCTCCCTCCGCCTCCTCTCCGCGGGGGCTCTGAGCCTGCTCCCCACTTGCTCCCACAGCTGAAAGTGGGTGGCAGGAGAGGAGTAGGCCCTGCCTAGTGGCCTTGTGAATGGCTCCCTGGGCCCAGCCCTGTAGTGCCTCTTCCCATTATGGCAGTCTCTCTAAGGCATGTCCCCTCAAAAGTCTCCCTTTCCCCAGATGTGCCCTGGCAAGGTGGGTCCCTATAAGGCATGTCCTTGCTTCCAAAAGATCTGTCTTCTCAAGATGTGTTCCCCGGGCGAGTCCCCACAAAGCCTATCGCCCAGGATGAACCCATGGCAATGCCTGTCCCATCCCCGTGTCCCGTCCCCCCACTCCCCCGTCGACGTTGTTCATCAGCACTGGGTCTGGCCTCTGTTTCAGCCACAGATGAGGATGCACAGTGACACAGGTGCCTGTGACCAGGCACAGGCTGCAGAGAAGGGTAGCTGCCCTCTGTCCAGAGCTGGGCCCGGGGACTGCGCTCATCTTTAAGGATGCAGCTGAATTGAATGGAGTTCCCCCTGGACCCGGCCTGTGTGGAAGGGAGCCACGAGGGCAGATGCCTTCTCATCCCCAGAGCAGTCTTCTCAC
The DNA here is from genome assembly GCF_000299155.1 of Elephantulus edwardii. NCBI lineage: Eukaryota > Metazoa > Chordata > Mammalia > Macroscelidea > Macroscelididae > Elephantulus > Elephantulus edwardii. Next base: position 15,434,793 of record NW_006399795.1, read on the forward strand.
CCAGTCACTCAGGGTGTTGCCCAGGTCTCTGGGGGAGCCAGGCCCTGAAGCTGTGTCGTTGTGATGGGGCTTCTCCCCAGGGGCCCCCCCATCCTGGGCTCAGCCCACACTCATGCCTGCCAGACCCACTTCAGAGGCAGCACAAGGCTCTTAGCACAACTGCTTGTGCGAGAAAAAATAATTACCCCGTCTGTCACTTGGCCCCTAATTAATTAGGAGAAGCAGAGGGTCTCACAGCGCGGTGTGACGCTTTCTCAGGAGCTCGCTGTGCGGATTCCGGCTGGCAGCCCTCCCTGCTCGGCTATCCAAGCATCAGGCACAGGGAGCGGCAGGCAGAGGGGTGAGCGTGAGCGGGAGGTGTCAGGCCATACGGGGTACAGCACTCCCCTCACATTGTCACTAGTTCAGCTCTGTCCACACTACAAGATCCCCAAAGACGCAAAGCCCTCCATTCCAGCCACAGGTGCTCTGCGCCTCCCTCTGCCTTTGTGATGATAGCCTTCCCCAAGGTTCTTATTTTTGCCTGTTGAAGTCTCATCTCCTCCTGCATTTCCGAGAGTTCCGTGGGCCTTTCAGGGCTCCACTCTGCTGGGCTACAGGATCTCACTCATTTTGGACAGAACGTGATCACTCACATGTCCCACCGTCAGGTGCACGGCTGCCCCCATCCAATAGTTTGGGAGATGTGTATGCCTTTTATGTTCTTCCCTTGGAAAATACACCTCAATGGGGAAGCCATGGACCACCATAAGATCCAAAACTCTATGGAAAAGTCCATTTGCCTCCCGGAAGCTTCCTGGGACCCCAGGTCCCACCTCCCCACCAGCATTCACGTCTCTATTTTAAAGATCATTTTCTCTTCTGAAAAGACTAGGCAGTGGTGATAGTTGCCACAGGTAGAGACCTTGGCAGTGCAAACAGTGAATGTGCTTGGCCTCTAATTCTAAGGTTGGTGGTTCAAATCCAACCAGAAGTGCCTCAGAAGAAAGATCTGGATCGGCTTCCATAAAATCCCCCATTGAACCCTACAGAGCCTAGTTGTGCTGACACATACGGGGTCCCCGTGGGGAGGAGTCAACTTGCAGGCAGCTGGCTTCCTGGTTTCCATAGGTGTTTTTCTGTGTTTGACTTTTTGTTGAGGTTTGAGACTTGAAAAAATTTTGCTCTGGAAAAAAGTATTTTTCCTAAAAATAGAAATATTACAGCATGTTCTATAGGAAGATAAGGACAGATCAAAAAAGTCTCCCCTTCTATTAAAAAATACCCAGTTTTCATCAAGCTAACTGTGACCTTCTGTGTGTCAGACTAGAATGGTGTTGATGGTGTTTCATTGCTTTTTTTTGGAATTTGGTTGCCAGGCCTTTTTTCCAAGGTACCTGGTAGGTGAACTCACACCTATCTTCTTCTTTGCAGCCAATCAGTGAACAACTTGCACCACCAGGGGCTCCTACCTTTCTGTGGGAGATTGGAAGCACAGGGTCCTATTCTGTGACAGCTATGGGCTCAGTCCTCTAGTGGGCCCAGCCGAAGCCAGCTCCCTTCGATGGTTTCTGTTGTGCTTTTGTCACAACTGCACCTGGTGTGCCTTTTTGCTGATTCCCACATTCTGCCTTGAACCTGCAGGGCATGGGGACAGTGTGTCCACTCCCTTCATTGGTCATGCAGGCCTGGCCGCGTCGTGCTCCCACATTATGGTCTCGCAGCTCAGAATGGTTCCTTCATGTGTCCTTATTGGAATACAGACCGAGCACTGTGCATGCTTGGATGCCTGGAGGCAGAGCTGGAGAGGGAGCCGACTCGGGCATGGGTGGATGTTCAAAGTGCCTGTTTGCACAACGAGGCCTGGCCCTGTGTTGGCTGCTGGGCAGCCCCTCCGGCAGATCCGAGTTCCAGGCGACGCCACAGTGGCTGCTTCGCAAGTGTTGGTTGTGTCTCTCGTGTTGGTTTCCCCAAGGACAGCTCGCTGTCTGGTGCACCTGCTTGCTGTGCAGAGCAGGTGGCCGCGTTCTGGGCTGCCTCACCTGCCAGCACTCCACTGGCTCCCTCCCACCTGTGTGTCTGCAGGAACAGCAGCCCAGAGGGGCACGGAGTCTTCGCGCAGCTGTCCTCTGACTGGGGTCACCTCCAGAAAAGTGGGGACTGGTGGCTCCACGGAGTACGTCCTGGGGGAGGATATTGAGAAGCATCAGGAGGGGACGTTCACTCTCATGGTTTGATCCTCCCACCCCGCTTAAATCTTCCTGGACCCTAGAAACGGTTGCTAAGCACCAGGCTTGATAGCCTGTTTGGGGTCCAGATACCGCAAGTGACAGTGCTCATATTGGCACCAGCATCTCTCCACAGCTCCCGCTGAGAAATGGGAGGTCTTCTAGCCAAGGAGGATGTAAATTAAAGATTAAGAAGCTGCATTCTATGCATCTAGACATGTGGACCCACCAGTGCTCCTGAGGCCAAAGCTGCTCCTGGACAGGCACAGGCCTGCTACTCCCATGCATGCCACATGGTCCCGTGGGGCCGGGACAATAGCTGCTCACGCCCCCTTCCTGGTACATGAAACTGACTTAGCTAAAGAGTTGCCTGCATGGGATCGTAGGTTGATAATGGTTGGAGCATTATTTCCCTGAGATTATAAAGAATGCTTGGTACAGGCTATGGTCTTTTTCAGTCACTTGCTGTGCATCTGAGAGCAGGACAATGAATAAGGATAACAGTCAAATTGATGCCTTTGAACTGTGGTGTTGGAGAAGAGTAGTGAACAGCCCACAGACTGGCAAAAGAACAAACATATGTCTTGGAGAAGGTGCAGCCACTTCTTGGAGGCAAAGATGATAAAACTTCATCTCACATACTCCAGACATATTGCTCGGAGAGGCTATTCATTGGAGAGGGACATCATGCTTGGGAAGGTGGAGGAATGGCGAAAGAGGAAGACCCTCAGCCAGGTGGACTGACACATTGACTGCAGCAATGAGCTTGAGTGTGTCAGAGATTGTGAAGATGGGACAGGGCAGGGCAGGGTTCAGATCTGTTGTTCATAGGGTCCCTGTGGGTAGTACTCAGCTTGACAGCACCTAACAACAACAACAAGGCAAAGCGTTCCCTTGCCTGGTGTCCCCCAGGGGAGCAGGGGGCCATAGTGGGCAGTGCCCAGGTGTCCTCCTGGACACCTGCAACTGAGATAGGAGGTGGTACAGCTCCCAAGTCAGCGCTGATGAAAGCAGAATAACTTCTCCCTCCGAAGAGAAATAGCATCAATTAGCTGGAAATTGCTTCCTGAAAAGTGAAAAGCAGGCAAGCACGTGTTCCTTGTGATTTATTCAAGCCCATCACCACTGGGTTGCCAGGCCCTGCCAGCATCAGGGCTGCCCTGCCCCAGCTGATGCGCCCCCTTACCCATGCCTTCAGGAGAAGGGGCCTTTGGGGCCCTGTAAAGAGAGGGCAGTGCGGCACCCGCATGTCACTCCACGAACCGCAGGCTCAGCTGTAGCTGAGAGGAGAGCCGCGGTTGGCTGCCTCAGGTCATGGCCCAGGAACACTGATGGAGTTTATGAGACCCTTCAGGAGGGGTCTCTCTGTAGCCAACATGCCCTCACCCCGGCATGTTCAGGTTCCCAGAGGCAGGGAGTTTAGGCTCATGTGAAGGCACCTGCCACGTGGCATCCCTGTCACAGAGCATCCCTGTGACCCTGAATCCTGTCTGTCCACAGGGCCACCATCATGGAGACACCTTTAAAGAACAGGAACTCCTTGTCCTGACCATGTCCACTCCTCCTGTGGGCCTCGCTCCTCCTTGCTGGTGCCTGCCAGCTGCCCTTGGTACCCCTGGGCTTGCAGCTGGGTCCCCATGTGACACTGGTTCTGCACAGCTGGGTCAACAGCTTGGCTTGTTCGGCTGTGCCTGTGTTGAGGAGGCCGGTCACAGGCTGTGAGCATCACTTCCCCTGAGGCTTTCAGGGCACAACTCCTTGTGCCCGGAATTATGACATAAACAGTGACTGTGCTGGCGCCCCAGTTGTCCTCCAGGCTGCTAAATCCTGTGCAGAGGCCTATGTCGATGGTGACCTGTCCCATGCAAGTGGTCAGCAGATACTGTATGTGTATGTGACCTGTGTGCATGTGGTCCTTCCCTGGGCTGGGTAGCCCTGCAGAGCGAACCCAGCCTGAATGAAGGCTGCCTGGTCCAGCCGCATCTCAGGACCCCAAACAGTCCTTCCAAATCAGACCGGAAGCTCAGACATCAGCGGCCTCCCCTGGCTCAGTCCTCACTTCCATCTCTGATGTCCTTTTGAGAAAATGTGGGCACCTGGAGGCAGGCGCAACTCCCATCCTCAGCTCTTCTGGGGGTAAAACATCTCACACAAGCTGGCTCCTGATAACTGTCTCCCACTAAACCATGAGATGGCGGAGGGTCTCTTGGCCTCTGCCTGTCCTGGTTTAGGAGGGAGATGACCTTCCTGGAGTAATGGCAGGGTCCTAGTGTGGCCAGTGCTCTGGGGCCTGCCCTGTGAAGAGTGGTTTGGCCTCATGCTAACAGGAACTGAGACAGTGATTCCAAGGAGCTTCAGTCCTGTGTGCAGGGAGAGTGCCAGCTGAGTCATGGTCCTCATTTGCAGGCGTGGGGGCTGAGATGGGGTCCATATGGGACCAAAGACAGAGAGGCAGCCTCAGAGAAGGAAGGCTCTGACTGCAGCCCCTCCAAATCAGCCACTGGGCCTCTAGGCACAGCGTTCTCTGAAATATCCTGACTGTCCCTGACTACCACTGGTCAGTCGCCTCCAGCCAGCTTGGACCCTCGGCCAGGACTGAGCTGGGCCCGATCTGCTTGCTCACATGGTTATAGTCATGCTTAACAACTTAGACTTGTGCTTAAACATGCCCAGATCTACCCATTGCATACACACATACTCACATGCACACATGCCCGCACATGCCTGCACATATGCACACACCTCATACATGCACACACCCACACACATAATTCTTTGTCCCAGTAACAGGTCCTCAGCACCCACATGCTACTCCCCAGGTGCCCATACACCACAGATGCCAATCAGGTACCCCTGGGTGGCCCCAAAGTTGTCCAGCAAGTCCCCATCCCTCCCAGGGCAGCAAAGCCCCCATGGGTGATCATCTCTAAGATTTGATGCAGCCTTGATCTGACCTTCACTTTTGTCTGGCTTACCCAGTGAACGAGGGACCTTAGAGAGCACTTAGAGAGATGGCAAAAGGCCTTTCTGGTTGGGATGGTGGCCTTCCTGGGGCCCTGGTGACAGATTGTCAGGGCGGACTGAACAGCAGCATGCAACACATGGCCCTGAGCCCTCAGAAATGCCCAGGATGTGGCCGAGGGGAGGTCCCAGCCTGACTCGAGCTCAGTGCCAAGGGAGAGCCAGGCCTGGGGAGGGTGCAAACCTCTTAGATAAAGGGCTCTGATCCGATCAGAATGTGTTGTGTTCCTCTCCAGGATGGTTGTTGTGTCCCTACCACCAGCCCCTCTTGTTATAGTAGTTGTCTCACTACCCCTCACCTGGAGACAGGAGCCCCAGTCAGGCCTGCAGCTGTGAACTGGGCCCCTGCCCCTCTGCCCTGGTCTGGATTTCAGAGTCCCCTCACATTAGCATCCTTCACTGTGACCTTGCTCCCTGACTGTGTGTCCAAACAGCCCCAGAAACTCTTCCCACCCCACCCCCCACCTTCAGAGTCCTCATCTCTTTAGGTACCCACAGTTAATGCACTCAGCTGGAAGGTTGGTGGTTCAAATCCACTTGCATGTGCCTCAGATGAAAGTCCTGGCAAACTCCTGAAAAACTAGCCACTGGAAACCCTGTGGAGCACAGTTCCATGAGGGGCAGGAGGAGTCAGAGGGGACTCAGCACATAGACTGGATGGCTCTTCCAGCTCCTGCCACCCTGAGGTCACTCAGTCACACAGGCCACTCCCCAGCTTCTCCTGGGCCTGCAGCCTCTGTCCTGGGAGACACTGTGTCACTGTTCACTTCCCTTGGATCATCGAGGGAGCTGTTCTGAGTGCAGCTGCTCCTTGGACAGAGGAATCCCCATGGCCCTCTGAACTCTGCCCCACTTCTGCATTCCTCCCCCAAGCTGGGGTGACTATTGCGGGGTTCCCCCTTTCTGTGCTACCAGCATGCACTTCAGAGGGTTTCCTTGTGGTCCAGGGGCCCTCAGGCTGGGAGCTGCATTTTAGCATAAACTCCAGCCCATCATGTCCTTCAGGGACCCCAGAGAGGCAATGAGTGCTGAGCAAAGGACCCACACAGGACAACAGGGCAGCAGGGAGTGGCCCAAGCCTTCTGGGTAGCGATGAATTGCACCAAAGTGTAACTTTGGCTTATTATTCTAACAGAAGTTATTCATTGTCAAAATGTCCTTACCATCTTGAATTTCCCATGAAAATAATTTTCCTGCTATTTCAAATCCCCCTGCCGCCCTTTGTTGCCCGTGTTATTTCAGAGCGCACAGCTCAATGTGAAGGAGGCCCCGTCGGGGCCCGGGGAGCAGTGTTTTGTTCCCGTGGTGCCCGTGCGCTGCTTCAAGCTGACTTTTTTCACCGGGCCTTTTCATCAGAGAGGAGCAGGGCAGCAGAATAGGCCATGCACTGCGGTGCCAGCACTGTTACCAGGGCTTGGAGGTTCAGGTCGCTTTTGTGGTCCAGAACACACAGAGTTTTGTGCCTGAGAAGAACGCCCTGGGCCAAGTGCTGGGTTTGCAGTTCTGGGCGCTGTGGGCCGTTGTTCACATACTTCTTGCCGTCATTAACTCACAGAAGGGACTGCTTGGCAAAGCCCAGGCAATCACATCCTAATCAGGTGTGATTTCTTCTGAGAGAGGGAGGTTCGGACAGACCAGAGACAATGGGGTTTTTTCTACATATACTGGCTCCATAGGAAGCCCTGTCAGCCCCCATGGAGCTTTGATGCTGGGCTGGGGCCCTGAGCCACAAGACTTCTTGGCCCACCCCATGTGACAGCCTGTTCTCTCTCTACAGGGACAGTGGCACAGTGATGTGTTCAGTGGCCAGGGCCGTATGGCCCACTGCTCAGGGGTTGTGTACGATGGGATGTGGATCAGCGGCCACCCAGTGGGTAGGTGTCTGCCCCATTATTATCCTGCTCCCTGGAAGTCGCTTATGGGGGCACATTTGGTCCAGCTATGTCCTCTCTTACAGCCTGTAGATTCTGGAAATCTCTCAGCATGTGGGATAGGGCACTGCAACCAAGAGCTGGAATTCCATCTTCTTCTAGAAAAAACACATGTTCTAACATTTTCAAAAGCTCCCAGACATGCAAAGCCCCGGGGCCAGGTCTCGGATTCAAATGGTCTGAGCAGCCTGCTGGAGGCAGAACCCCACGACTGCCAGCGCCTGGACATCATTGTAACTGCCGGCTGGGAGCTGGACAGCTCTGCACCTCTGACAGAGTGACCCTTGACTGGGCATGACAAGAGCTTGGCTATCAGGCAGGCAGGGGCCATTATGGAACAGGGCCACTGTGTAGCAGAGGGATACGGGTAGGGCAGGGGCTGTCACACTCCCTTCTTGTTCCTGGTGCTGCCTGAACAACATCCTGCCAGGCCCCGTAGCCCACCTGATCCTTCATCCAAACCTCATGCAATTCACCTGGCAGCTCTCAGGCAGCAGACCTGGCAGTTGTCCTGTGTGCCTGTAGACTCTGGGGGTGTCGGTGTAGCTGACCCATGCCTCCTTTCTGGGGGACTAGGAGGAAGATCTGCTAAGGTCAGCTTAGCCATCACCCTCGCTGGGCCGGGCAGGGCAGCTGGCGTGGAGCCTTGTGGGGAGAGAGGTTCTGGCATTTTGGCTTCTTTTCCGAGCGGCACACCCCCGAAGTCGGCAGCACCTCCACACTGGTCTGTCTGCAGCTCGACTTCAGCCCCAACACCACTGTGGGTCCCAGTGGGTCCCTGTGACCAGGTGACCACTCTATGCTTAGAGTACTCAGACCACCCCTTCAGATTCACTCAGATCCCAAGCACTTCCCGGCCTTGGTGTCTATGGACCCTCCATGTCCTCTCCCAGAGGCAGGAGAGTCAGGGACTAGGAGAGGGGACAGCAAGGACGCTGCAAACAGCAACTTCCATTGCTGGGACACGGAGGCACCGAGGTCAGCCTGCAAAAGCAGGGGTGCCCTGACCACCAGGCTGCGATGACGAACACGAGCCCCTCTTGCCGTCAACTTGGAGCGGCACCTCCCGCTGCCCCCTGACTCAGCTGCAGGGAATGCTGGGCCCCACCCAGCCTGCAGGGAGACAAGCTGGAACATTCCACCCGCATGGCCAGCAGGAAACCTCCACTCTCTAACTGCCTCTCTTTCAGCCCTTACGGGGCCTCGGAATAACTTTTCAATATAATCCATTCAGTTCTAAAATTAATCTCCTCAAAGAGTTATAGCTGACCCTCCAGGGCTCCTTCCCTGTGAACATGTCACATGACCTGAGCTTGAATGACAATCTGAGTTCCTTCTTGCTCCAGAGCGTATTACAGTCATCTGCTTGTGTCTGTAGCTGTGTCCTTGTTAAAATTCTCTCCTCACTGTTCAGAAAGGCCTGCAGCCTGGGGAGGTGGCCCCCAGGAGCTACTCTGATGAGGGACTGAGCACAGTGCTTGGTCCCCTCACCTCCCAGCGCCCAGTAGTTCTTGCCACCTATTAAACTGCCTCTGCTCTCCTCCAGAACAGGCCACAAAGATTGTCATTTTGGGCCCAGAGGTGATGAATGTGGTCCAAGGAGCCGCCATCACATTGGATGTCCAGCTGCTGCAGGAAGATGGCAAGGTGGCCAAGGGTAAGCATCTGCAGATTGCCTTCCAACCTTGTGAGACAGGTGTATAGGTTTATAGTGAGTAGAAGCACAGACATGATGTCACACACGACTCCTGGCATTGCAGACTCCCTATGACGACTTGGTGGGACCCTTGCTCCCAAGTTCCTGTTGCTGAAGGCATCTCAGATGGGCACTTGAGTGCCCCCACTGGCAGAGGCAACCATGTGGATGCATGTGTGTACGTGCATGTGCTGTGTGCTCGTGTGCATGGACATGTATGGCTGTGTGCGTTTGTATTTGCTCTCTGTACATGTGCACAGTCAACACTCTTGGCACCAACAGCCAGGAAATTAAAAGACGTATTGCCATGGGAAAGTCTGCTGTTAGGGACCTCTCCAAAGTACTGAAGAGCAATGGTGTCACTCTGGACACTAAGGTGTGTCTGATATAGGCCATGGTCTTTGCAGTCACTTGTTATGCATCAGAAAGTTGGACAATGACTAGGGAGGATAGAAGAATTGAAGCCTTTGAGCTGTGGTGCTGGAGAAGAGTGTTGAATGTACCATGGACTGCTAAGAAAACAAACAGATTCATCCTAGAGAGGGTTAAACCGGGCTGCTCCTTTAGGGAGGATAGAAGAATTGATGCCTTTGAGCTGTGGTGCTGGAGAAGAGTGTTGAATGTACCATGGACTGCTAAGAAAACAAACAGATTCATCCTAGAGAGGGTTAAACCGGGCTGCTCCTTGGAGGCAAGGATTCTAAGGCTTCGTCTAACATACTTTGGACATGTTGTAAGGAGGGACCGGTCCTTGGAGAGGAATGTCATGCTTGGGAGGGTGGAGAGACAGGGCAGGAGGGAAAGGCCCTCTATGAGGTGGACTGATTCAGTGACTGGGGTAATTGGGGTGGATGTGTAGGAGACAGGGCAATTGGCACAGGATAGAGCAGAGTTTAGGGCTGTTGTACATAGGGTCGCTATGAGTTGCAAGCGACTCGACGGCACATAACAACAACAATGTGTGCACGCAGGTGCATGTGTGCATGTGCGCACTCCCACTCACAGTTCCTGTGCATCTTGCAGAATGGTGAAGGCAGGTCTGTGTGCAAAGGCCCTGTGGGTGTGGGTGGGTCAGTGGCTCTGCCTGGACAGAGGAAGGTTTCTCATTGCCCCTCTGGAGGCAGTCAAAGAAAGAATAGATTCTCATCTGTCTGGCGTTCTTTGTAGGTCATTAAACCAGCCCTCCCTCCAAGCAGAAGGATAGACAAGATGACTCCCCTAAGCCCTTCCCACCAGGGAACCAGCAGTGCCTGGGGAGGCTGGTGCACAGTAAAGAGAGGGCATTCCAGTCCTGGCAGCTGAGGCACAGAGCCCTGGGCATGAAACCACCCTGATTACCCACCTGCACCCTCGCTGGGGCAAATCCCCTGATAATGAGCCATGCCCACAATCCTCGGTCTGCATGGATTCACCTTAGTTCAAGCTCTAATTAAGAGACCATGATGTACAGCACACAATCTATTTAGTCACAATTGGCATTTTAACAACTTTATTGTGATATCATTTATATACCATAACATGCACCCACACTGAGTGACTCGGTGACTTTTTTAAAATTTAATTTCTAATTAGTGATTTTTTTTTAATAGTAAATTTCTGGAGCTGGGCAGCCATCACCATCACTCAGAGTTAGGACACTTCCAGCATCCCAGAGCGATCCTGCTTTCCTGGGAGCAGTTAATCCTCATTCCCACCCCAGCCCCAGGCAACTGCTAACCTACTTTCTGTCTCTATGGATTTGCCTTTTCTGGAGACTTCATACAAATGGAATCATACGGCACGTGGTTTTTTTTTATCTGGCTTCTTTCACGTAGCATAATGTCTCCAAGCTTCATCCATGTGGTAACATATACCAACACTTCATTCATTTTTTTTCTACTGATGGATAAGTGTTCCATTTTATTGGCATATCATGTTTTTTGTCTATCCATTCATCAATTCAGCGGCCTTACTAGGGAGTTAAGAGGTATGGACCTCACTCCTTGACACTGTCAAAGTGACATCAAAATGACCCCAGGGTCTCTCTCTGGTGGTGGCACCACAGGGAGAGGATATGCCAAGTCAATAGTGTTACTATACTTTGTGTCACTCTTTGCCCAGCACAGACACGAGTCACCACTGGTCATCAGAATGCAGGTGCACAGGACATGACACCCACCAGAGAGCAGAGGGAAGGGTCCCCACCTTGGCCGGGGTGAAGGGTGGGGAGGGAAGGTGTGGCGTTCAGCTGTGTACAAGAGTCTGAGCACTGAGTGTCACACTGGCTATGGGGACAAGGACAGCTGTGTGAAGGAATGTGGAGAGTAGTTTACACCAGCTGGCCCCGCCCAGTGGGGAATGACATAATGAGTCACTGCCCTGGGTGACGCCAAGCCTAGTGACGCCACTGCATCCACTGGTGAGTTTTCTCTACTATTGAATAGTGCTACTATCCACGTTCGTTGTTCAAGCCTTTGTGCGGACATAGATTTTCATTTCTCTTGAGTAAAAATACCTGAGTGAAATTGCCGGATCACATGGTAAATTTATGTTTAAACGTTTAAAGATACTGCTAAACTGTCTTTCTAGGTGATGGTACCGCTTTATATACCTGCCTACAATGGGTGAGGATGCTAGTGGGTCCATCTCCTCACTGACACCCGTTACCGTCTGTATCGGCCTTTGTGTTGTGGCCACCCTCCCACTCCCACAGAGTGAACTCATAACAACTCTACAGATAGAGTAGAATTGCCCCCTAGATTTCCTAGGTGAAAAGTCTTTGTGAGAGCAGGCTGACTCATAGCTCTCTTGAGGAGTGCCTAGTATATTTGAACCATCAACCTTTGGCTTAGCAACTCAACACTTAGCTCACTGTGCCACCAGGGCTCTTTATAATCATCCTAGTGTGTAAGTTGATATTTCATTATTTTTGTGATAATGAATGTATTTTTGTGTGCTTATTAACCATTCTTTTTTTTTTGCCCCACGGGAATGTCTATTCAAATAATATAATTGGTTGTCTTCTTATTTTGAGTTATAAGAGTTCTATATATAATCCAGATACAAGTTCTTTGTCAACCTTATCTTTGCAAACATTTTCTCCCCTTAAGTGAACTAACTCAGTCCCATAAGGACAAATACTGTATTAGATCATTATTGTAGAACATATATGAGGATTCATGGGAGAGAGGGTGGGAGCAGAGGATGAGGATGGTTGTTGTTGTTGTTGTTGTTATGTGCCATTGAGTTGCTTGTGACTCATAGCGACCCAATGTACAAGAGCCCTAAACACGGTTCTATCCTGTGCCAACCTAGCCATCTCAAACACACTCATTCCCACCACTCCACTCACAGACTTGATACCATCTCATCAAAGGTCTTCCTCTCCTTCACTGTCCCTCCACTCTGCCAAACATGATGTCCCTCTCCAAGGACCAGTCCCTCCTTGCAACATGCCCAAAGTATGTCAGAC
>NW_006399795.1:15451315-15455840 GCF_000299155.1 Elephantulus edwardii
TGTGGTCTTGTGCAATATTTGTCCTCACATGATTGAGTTATTTCACTCAGCATAATATCCTTTAGTCTTTTCCTTGTTAGATAGTATTTTGAAAAATCATTATCCTTACTGCTGTGTAATATTCCACTATCCTTACTGCTGTGTAATATTGCACTATGTGAATGTACAATTTCCTAATCCGTTTGACTGTTGATGGGCCTTGGGCTGTTTTCATTTTGTTGCTATTGTAAATAACGCTCCTGTGAACACTGAGGTACATATGTCCATTCGTGTCTCGGGTTTTCCCCCCTTTTTTTTGGGTTGTGCTTTTGGAATTGTATCCAGGAATCTTTTGCTTCACCGGAAGTCACAAAGATCTTTCTCCTATGTTTTTCTACTTTTGTCATCTTCACTCTTACATATGTGACCCATTTTGAGTTCTTTTTTGTGGCTAAGGTGAAAGTCTAAAATATCTTTTTTTTGTACGTGGCTCCCATAGCCAGTTGTCCAAGCACCATTTGTTGCCGACTGTCCTTTCCCCATTGACACCTTCGTCAAAAATCAGTTGACATGAAACTAAGGGCTTCTGCTTGGACCCTTCATCCCGTCCCCGGGGTGTATGTGCCTGCCGTATGCCAGTCCCACACTAGCCTGATTACAGTACGTTTTGAAACTGGGCAGTCCTCCAATTTTGTTCTTCTTTTTCCAAATTGTTTTGACTATTCTGGGACTTTTTGTATTTCCATATACATTTTAAAATCAGCTTGTCTATTTCTGCCAAAAGGGGGGTGAAAAATCCCTGCTGGCATTTTGATAGGGATTGCATTGAGTCTCTCTGGGGAAAATTACTATCTTAACATTGTTGAGGTTTCCAAGTAAAAGGCCTCTCTTGGTCTAGATCTTTATTTTCCTATCAATGTTTTGCAATTTTTTGTGCACAAGTCTTATACATCTTTTGTCAAATATGTAAGTAATTGCTAACAGTCAATCATTTTCTTAATTCATTATTAACCATTTAATTATGTTTGATTAATAGTTCATCATTAGTGAATTAGTACTCTAAATTAAAAAATTCATCTATTATATTTGTCTTTTATGCTATTGTGAATTGAACTGTTTTCTTAATTTCATTTCCGGAAATTGCTAGGATACAATTGATTTTTGTGTATTGCTCTTAATATCCTATGACCTTGCTAAGCTCCTTTATTAGTCTTACTGGTTTTTCTCCTGTACATTCCTTAAAGAATCATGTCCACTGCAAATAAATACCACTCACTTCTTCCTGTCCTGTCTAGACATGTGAGTTCTCTCTCTTTTCCTCCTCCTCTCATCTTCCTTTCCCCCACCCCCCATCCTCACCTAATCACCCCCATCCTTGATTACATTCATTCCTCCAGGACAATATTGGGAGCAGTGATTCTACTTAGCTTATTCCCTACCTAAGGGAGGGGGAAACGAACTATCTTAATATTAAGTATGATATTTAATAAAACAATCCTAACCAAACCCATAGTCATGAGTCAATTTCTCTGCATGGCAAGTCCCTATGCTTCAAAGTAGAATTGAATTCCATGACATTTTCAGTGGTTGTATTCATTATAATCAGTGTTGTTTTGGGGTGCTGTCCAGTTGAGTGTGACTCATACTGGCTCTTTGAACAACTGATCTGGATACTGTCCTATCCTGCGCTCCTCACAATCTCTGACACACTCAAACTCATTGCTATAGTCACCAGATCAACCCATCTGATCAAGGGTCTTCCTCTCTTTCACTGTCCCTCCACCTTCCCAAGCATGATGTCCCTTGCTAAGGAATAGCCTCTCTTAGCAACATACCCAAAGTATGTGTATCTTTGCTTCCAAAGAGCACTCTGGCTGCACCCTCTCCAAGACATACTTGTTTGTTCTTTTGGCAGTCCATGGGATAGTCAAGACTCTTCTCCAACACCACAGCTCAAAAGCATCAATTCTTCTTCTGTCATCCTTAGTCATTGTCCAGCTCTCAGATACATACGAAGGAACTGAAAAGATCATGGCCTGAATCAGATGCACCTTAGTCCTCAAGTGACATCATTGCTCCTCAATAGTTTGGAGTAATCCTAAAGAAGTATATTTCCAGATCTTTCTTTCCCCCTTCCTTCCTGTGTACCATAGAATCAGATCCAACTGGCACAGAAGGAGATTGCCCTTCCTTCTCCAGAGGAGAAGCTGGTGGATTTGAACTGTGCACCTTCAGGATTGCAGCACAGCTTCTTGCCTCAAGGCCACCAGAGCTTCCTCAGATCTTTCTTCTGCAGTGTTGCTGGATGGATTTGAGCCACCCATCTTTGGGTTTGTTGTTGTTCAGTGCTGCCGTGTAGATTCTGATTCATAGCAACCCTATGAACAGTAGACCAAAGCTGTGCTCAGTCCTTCATGACCCTCACACATGCTGTGTTTGGACCCATCGCTGCAGCCACTGTCTTAATTAATGCTTCTCGTTGACCATCTTCCTCCTTTTCACTCACACTCTACTAAGCATGATGTGCCCCTTCTCCAAGGACTGGTCTCGCCTAACAATATGAACAAAGTACTAGACACAAAGTCTTGCCACCTTTGTTCCTAAGAAACATTTTGGCTGTACTTCTAGCAAGACAGACTTGTTCATTTGTCAATCCTTGACATATTTAATAGATGTCCTATTCAATAATTCAAAAGTGTCCCTTCTCCTTCCTTCTCCTTTATTCACTGTCCACTTTTCATATGTACATGTGATGATTGAAAAGACCATGGCTAGGGTGAAGGGCACCTCAGCTTTCAAAGTGACATCTCTACTCCTCAACACTTTTAAGAACTTTTGTAGCAGATTTGCCCAGCATTTGACTTCTTGACTGCTTCTTCCGTGGGCATTGATGGTGGAGAGAAGTAAAGTGAAATCCTTGACAAGTTCAATCTTTTCTCCGTTTATCGTGATGTTACTGTTTGGTCTAGTTGTTCAGATGCACTTTATACTGAAGGGTGTAATCTTTGATCTTCTTTGGTAGGTGCTTCAAGTCCACTTTGCTTTCAGCAAAGCAAGATTGTGTCCCCCTGCACATCACAGACTGTTAGTGTGTCCTCTTCCAATTCTGATGTCACACATTCCTCTTAATATAGTTAAGCTTCTTGGATTGTTTATTCAGCATACAGATTGAATACATATGGCGAAAGGATAAAACCCCGGCGCATACCTTTCCTGATTTTAAACCACACAGTATCCTCTTACTCTGTTCCAATGGCTGGTGTTTGGTCTGTGTTCAGGTTCCACATGAGCACAGTTAAGGGTTCTGGAATTCCCATTGCTCATTATATTACCCATAATTTATGATTTATGCAGCTGACTTTGCATAGCGTGGTTAATAGTCAAGTTGAACACCAGGGACCTGGTATGATGTTAGCTCTAAGTTTTTCACAGATATGCTTTATCAAGTTGGAGAAGCACCTTTCTGGTCCCAGTTTTCTGAGAGTTAGGATTAAAGGATGGGTGGATTTAGCCTAATACTTGTTCTGCCTCTATTGAGATAATCATATGGTTTTTATCTTTTAAAAAATTGATCTCTTTATAAAGTGTGTTGTACAATGTTTCTCAGATACAAAAACACAGACTGTATGGATCATAGTAAGTTATGGATAACGGTAAGAAGAACAAGAATTCCAGAACACTTAATTGTGGTCACATAGAATTTATACATGGACCAAGAAGCAGCTGTTCTGGATGGAGCAAAGAGACACCACGTGATTTAAAATCAAGAGCTATTTGTATGAGACTTGTTTCCTTTTATCATAACTGCTCAATCCACATGTGCATCAGGGTTGTATCCTCTCTCTGCACCTATTCAATCTGTATGCTGAGCAAAATATTCAAGTAGCTGGACTCTGTGAAGAAGAATGTGGGTGGCATTAGGATCGAAGGAGGACTCAGCAACAACCTGCATTATGCAGATGACACAACCTTGATTGCCCAAAGTGAGGAGGAGGATTTGCAGTGCTTGTTGCAGAAGATCAAACACTACAGCCTTCACTAAGGATTATATCTCAATGCAATAAATAGCCTTACCACTGGATCGATACGCAAAGTTGAATCATGGAACATTCTATCACTGGATCATAATAGACAGAGAAAATGTTAACATTTTCAAGACTTCCTGTTACTTGGATACACAAACAACACCCCTGGTACCAGCAGTCAGGAGATCAGGAGATGTTGTATTGGGCAAGTCTGTAGTCAGGGACCTCTTCAAATTCTAAGAAGTGATGATGTTAGTTTGAGATTAAGGGGCACCTGATCCAGGCCGAAGTCTTTCCCATCACTTGCTATGCATCTGAGAGCTGGACAGTGAATAAGGATGACAGAAAAAGAATTGATGTCTTTGAGCTGTGGTGTTGGAGAAGAGTGCTGAATATCCCATGGATTGTCAAAAGAACAGACATGTCTTGGAGAAAGTACAGCCAGCGCACTCCTTGGAGGCAAAATGACACAACTTTGTCTCACATGCTTTGGGCATATAATTGTTGTTGTTGTTGTTGTT
>NW_006399795.1:15457580-15461021 GCF_000299155.1 Elephantulus edwardii
CAGTGAAGAAATCAAAAGACATGTTGCATTGAGCAAATGTGGTGCGAAGGACCTCTTTAAAGAACAGAGTTGACCTGACCCGAGCTGTGGTATTTTTCATCTGCTTCATAATGATGGGAAAGTTTGCCAGTGAATGAAGACCAATTGTGGTGCTGATGAAGACTATTGAATATACCGTGGACTGAAAAAACAAAAACAAAAACAAAAACAAAAAAAACCCAAACAGACAAATCTGACTTGGAAGTACAGTCACAGTGAACCTTAAAAGCAAGAATGGTCAGACTTCTCTTATATACTTTGGCCAGATTATCAAGAAAATGACATCAGGTTTGAAAAGTGGACAGTCAGTGAAAAAGAAAGATCCTCAAGGAGATTGATTGACTCAGTGACAAATAATATTTTGTCTCAAATTTGCAATGGTTTTTGTCCTTTTCCTTGAAATATTTTACATGCTCCCTTTCCCTGTTCTTGAAAGACTTTTATTACATGCATGTCGATGTAGGTGATGATTCCCACACATCTCAGATGTTCTGTGTACTTAACTTTCCCCCTCTTTTATGATTTAGACTGACTGATTTCTACTGCTTGATCTTCAAGTTCACATATTCCTTTTTCTGCCACCTTGAATCTGCTGTTGAGACTCTTTAGTCATTTTTTTTTAATTCCAGTTACTGTCTCAAAATTTCCACTTGGATATTTTTATTACAAATCATCCTTAATTTCTGCCTTTATTGCCATGTTTCATGTGATGAGTCATGGTTATTGCCATTTCTTTTAATTATTTAAGTATGATTTCTTTTAGGGCTTTGATCATATTTAGAATATGTTGCTTTGAAATATTGGTCTGCAAAGCACAACATCTGGGTTTGTTTTGAATGCTCCCCCCTCCCCACCTTCCCTGTGTAATAGCTGTGCTTTATTGTTTTGGTTCCTAGCTTGTCAGGTTTTAGTGGTGGTTGTTTGAGAATAGACATTTTAGATAATATAGTTAATCTAGATTTCCTTTTTTTCGTTCTGGGGGCTGGTTTTGGTTTTTCTGTCTTTTTGTCTGGTGTGCTTCGTGGAGTTCCTAGACTAATTCTGCGGGGTCTGTGTCCCATGTGGTATGCACTCATTGATGACTCTGTTGTTTTGTTTCCTCTTTTTCATGTCACGTCTGGCTTCCTAGCAGTCACCCCTGTGACTGCATAATTTAGTGGTCAGCCAATGATTGGTCAGCACTTGTGCTCAACTACATCATGCCAGGAAGGATTTCATGCTTTGCCAGTGGTCCTAGGGGCAGGGAGCTGGGAAGCATGTTCAAAGTTGAGAGTTTATAAGTCTGTCCTGGTTTTACTTCTTGCCAGGCGCTTTTCTGTCTCCTGTGTGTGCGCACAAGGCCGCACACTAAGCTCAGGTTGAAGAGATCCCAGAATTCTCTAGGCTCTCTCCTCAGCATCCACAGGTGCACAGTCTTTCAGCACACCTGAGATATGGAACTGACCAATGCCAACTCTGGCTGGCCTAGTCCCAAGATCTCTTGTTAAGTTCTGGCTTGTATACCAGTCATTTTTTTTACCTTTGCTAGAATGAAAGCACTTGGAAACAGGAGTGGCATCCACTTCCGAAATAACTTGCCTCCGGAAACCCTGCGAACTTGGAGAAATGATGGAGGTTATACAAGTATTCAGGTGTTTTGTTCATAGGGTCCCTATGAGTCATCTACTACTTGACAGCACTTAACAACAACAACAGAACGAAACCACAGGCTAGTCTTATCTCTTCTTCCCTTTAACACTAAGATATTGCTATTTCTGACAATATCAAGAGGTTTTTGTTCCTCCTGTACTTTACTCCAAATCAAGTCGGTCCCCTCCTATGGTGAATCCAATTGTTTTTGCAGCTTTCTCTACCCAGGTAGAAATATCAGGCTGACAGAGTGAAGCTTCATCCAATGGAGGACCTTCATTTGCTGAAATGTCATGACTCAAAAGGAGGAGAAGCAGGTTCAGACATCCATTAAAAATTAGAACATGACATGTACAAAGTGTCAATCTAGGATCATTGAAAGACATGAAAAAATGAAATGGCACACACAAAGATCCATTTCCTAAGCATACGTAAGATGAAATGCACTTATATATTGGCCATTTTGGACCAGACAATCAGATGATCAGCTGTGCCTAAAAATTACAAATTGAAAAGGAATGACAGGATACTATCCATATGTATACAAAGAATGACTATTCAAATTTATGCACCAGTCACTAAAGGCAAAGATGAAGAAGTGGAAGATTTCTGTCAACTTCTACAACATTATGGTAAATGGGGTGGGGGGATAAGATTGTCAGTGAGTTCATTGTATCAGATCTACAGTGAACACTCATGGAAGCAGCATTCAAGAAATCAGGAGATTAAAAAACCAACAATAAAAGGCAACGTGCAGTCAGTAAAAAAAAATCAGGAGATATATTGCATTGGACAAATCCACTGCCAAGGACCTCTTTCAAGAGATAAAGAGTAAGGATGTCTCTGTAAAGTCTAAGATGGATCTAATCTAAGCCATACTATTTTTCAGTTGCTTCCTGTGCATCTGAAAGTTGGATAATGAATGAGGAATATTTAAGAAAAAATGATGTCTTTGAGTTGTGATACTGGCAAAGAATACTTAATATACTATGGACTGCCAAAAGAACAAACAAATCTGTCCTAAAGAAGCACTGCTAGAGTGATCCTTAGAAGAAGGATGGGGTGGCTTCATTCCTCATGTTTTGGCATGTTATCAGGAAGGCCAGTCTTTGGGAAAAGGACATCGTGATTAGAAAAATAGTCAGTAAAGAAAGGAAGATTGTAAAGAAGGTGGATTGACACATGTCTGCAACAGTGGTCTCGGGCACGACCAGAGCTGTGAGGACAGCACAGTATCAGGTAGGTTTGAGCTCTATTGTGCATATGTCACTCGGAGCCAGAGAGCCATCTAACAACATGCATGCAGTGAAGATGCATTGGATTGCAAAAACTTGGAAAAGAAAGATTAGCAAACAGAATATATGGCCTTTGTGATAGAAAGGAGGCCCGAGATCACATGATTGAATTTTGCATTACTAATGACTTACTCATTGCAAATACCTTTTTTTTATAAAGCATAAACTGCCAACTATAGACATGGACCAGATGGAACACATAGGAAGCAAACTGACTACATTTGTGGAAAGAGGTGTTGCTCAATATCGTGAGTCAGAACAAGGCCAGAGGCTGACTGTGGAATCAATTGCTAACATACAAGTTCAAGTCAAACCTGGAGAAATTTAAGGTGAGTCCTCCTCCTCCTCCTCCTCCTCATTACTGTCATGTCAGAACAAAGTCATAGCTCACCGCCTAGTGGATTTTTAGAGGCTGCAAATCACATGAGAGGAGATTGCCCACCTTTCTCCTCTGAGCAGCTGGTGTACTCACAAGAAC
>NW_006399795.1:15466276-15469835 GCF_000299155.1 Elephantulus edwardii
AACGGCACATAACAACAACATAGTACCACATCTGTCTACGGAGAACTGCCATAAATTCAAGCTTGCTTCAGAAGAGGCCATGGAACAATGGACTTCATTGCTGGCATCAATGGATCTTAGCTAAAAGCAGAAAATCCGGGAAAGAGGTTTGTGTTTTATTGACGATGCAAAGGTGTTCCACTCTGGCTCATAATAAATTATCAGTAAGATTGAGAAGAACAGAAATCCCAGAACATTTAATTGTGCTCATGCAGAGTCTGTAGATAGACCAAGAACCAGGAAAAAAAAGGGTGTTGAATGGCAGAAAATCAGGAAAGGTGTGTGTCAGGGCTGTATCCTTCACCATTACCTACTCAATCTGTACATGAAGCAAATAGTCTTGGAAACTGTACAAAGAATGATGTGACATCAAGATTGGAGGAATAGTCATCAACAACCTCTGTTATGAAAGTGACACAATTTTCTTTGCAGAAAATGATAGACTTGAAGCACTTGATGAAACTCAAAGTCTATAGCCTTCAATGTATATTACACCTCAACAATAAGAAGACAACAATCCTCAACACTGAACCAATAAGCAATCAAATGATAAATGGAGAAGAGAGTAAAGATGTCCAATCCTTTCATCAAATACCTGCTTTGCAAAGATTTCCTTCCAATCTATGCCTCATCTTCTTGAGTGAACTGTGCTGTTTTGTGTGTTTCAAAGGTTATTTGTCCATTTATCTTGTTATCTTTTAAAAAAATGGCATAGAATTATTCATACTATTCCCTTATTATCCTTTTAATGCAATATTATCTCATTTATTCCTAATATCAATTATCTGTGTCTTCCCTCTTTTCTCCCCCTGACTTTTCAGGTTAGGGGGAATACTGGTGGCATTGAGTTGAGCATTAGACTGGTAGCTGAAACGCTGATGGTTCAGCACATTAGTAGCTCTAAGGAGAAGGATGGCGCAGTCCACCTCCATAGTTACGGCCTTGGGGTTTGGTGCTTTCTCAAAAAGTTGGAAATAGAAATAACATTTGGCCCAGCAATGCCACTAATGGGAATATACCCTAAAGAAACCATAACCGCCATCCAAACAGATGTATTCACACCTACGTACATTGCTACATTATTTACAATAGCAAAGAGATGAAAGCAACCCAAGTGCCCGTCAACAAAGGAATGGATAGAAAAACTATGCTATAAATGGAATACTTCACAGCACTGAAAAACAATGAACTCCTAAAACATAACACAACATGGGGGACCCTGGAGCACATCATGCTAAGTGAAATATCTCAATCACAAAAGGACAAATACTGCATAGCACTGTTATAAAGCAGGTCTGACATGGGAGTTGGGAGGAGAATAGAATAAGAGTTGATAGATAATGACCATTGCATTGGAACAGATAAAGGAAAGAACTGTTTAAAAGGAATATATGATTAGGCATTATACATATGACAACGACCCAGAATAAGAGGCCCATTGCAAAGAGGACTGGGCTGGGTAGAGAGTTAATTGTGCAACAATGAATGATTTTTTTAAAAGTGAACTGAAGTATAAGGAATGGAGGAAGAGGGAGTAAAATGTGCAACAATGAATGAATGAAAATCTAACTTCTCTAAACGTTCTTTAAAATTACAATGCTTTTCTTCCTTCCGTCCTTCCTTCCTTCCTGTTTTCTTAAAAGTTCTATTTTATTTTTACTTTTCTCTGCTTGCTTTGGGTTTAATTTGCCCTCCAGTTTCTAGTTTCCTAAGGTAAAAGCTGAAGTAATTCCTTTAAAACTATTTTCTAATATAGATGTTTATTGTTACAAATTCCTCCCTAGACCTGTGGCATAGTAGGTTAAGTGTTGGGCTCCTAACCAAAAGGTCAGCTGTCTGAATCCACCAGCCTGTCTGTGGGAGAAGACGAGGTGGTTTTCTCTGCTACGATTCTCAGCCTTGGAAATCTGGTGCAGGATCACCTTGAGTTGGGAATGACTGAACAGCAGTGTGTCGAGTACAGCTTTAGCCACATCCAAGCATTTTTGATAACGTGTGTTTTCATTTTCATTCAATTCAGAATACTTTCTAATTTCTCCTTTGATGTCTTTCTGACCTATGAATTATTAAGAACTGTGTTTGTTTTGTTTCAAAGTATTTGGAGGACTTCCAAAGTTCTTTTCTGTTACTGAGTTCCAACTGAAATCTGTGTGGTTAGAGTTATACTTTATAAAACTTGGATCTTTTCAAATTCATCAAGTCTTCATTTATAGCCCAGAACATGGTCTATTTTGGTAAATGGTTTGTGTGCAGTTGCGATGCATGTAAATCCTTTTTTTCGGGTGGAATGTTCTATAAATAAATGCCAGTCAGGTTGATAGTATTTAACTTTACTACATCCTAGAGGCAAGGAGTCTAAGGTTTTGTCTGACATAGTTTGGACATGTTACAAGGAGGGATCAGTCCTTGGAGAGGGACGTCATGCTTGGGAAGGTGGAGGAACAGCGCAGGAGAGGAAGACCCTAGATGAGGTGGATTGATTCAGTAACTGGGGTAATGGGGGTAGGTGTGTCAGAGACAATAATATTGGCTATTATTGTCAGAGACAATAATATTGGATAGAGCAGGGTTTAGGGCTGTTGTACATAGGGTTGCTGTGAGTCACAGGTGACTCGATGGCACATAACAACAACAACATCCTAATTGGTTTTCTATTGCTTTTTTCTATTGCTTTATTATGTCAATTATTGACAGCAGGTATTGAAACTTCTGATGATAATTGTGCATTTGTTTCTGCTTTCAGTTCCTTTTTCTTCTATGTATTTTAAAGGTCTGTTTTTAGTGACATGAACATTTAAGATTATAATAGCAAATTTTTTATGTGGAAATTTTGTATTATTTTCCCTTTTAAAAAATTTTTATTTTATATTGGTTTGCATACAAAATTCATATATGTTGTGTTTCACACTTTGCTTCATTCACATTGTGTTTCATACAATCATTCCCATACATTGCTGTTTATAATGTTAATCCCCGTTGAATTATGCCCATCATTACCCTGTATTTTAAGGTCCCCGCCAGATCCTTCCCATTTCCTTATCCTGCCCCTTCTACCTACCAAACTGTGTAATATTATGATTTCCCCTATGCCCGTCC
This sequence comes from Elephantulus edwardii, assembly GCF_000299155.1. Classification (NCBI taxonomy): domain Eukaryota; kingdom Metazoa; phylum Chordata; class Mammalia; order Macroscelidea; family Macroscelididae; genus Elephantulus; species Elephantulus edwardii. The sequence continues at coordinate 15,469,412 of NW_006399795.1, forward strand.
TCACCCCTCTGCTCCCACCCCTTCCTTTCCTTGGATCACCATACACTTTTCACTAGTTATCCTTCTACTTTTACAATAATGGTCTTATGCAGTATTTGTCCTTATAAGACTTAATTCATTTACTCAGCATAATACTCTCCAGTCTCTCCCCAGTTATGTAGTAATTTTTGAAATCATTGCTCATGAGTGAGGCATCATGTGAATGTAACACAATTTCTCAATCCATTCGACTGTGGTTGAACATTTAAGCTGTTTCCATGCTCTTGGGGTTGTGAATAACGCCACTATGAACACTGGTGTATAAATGTCCGTTTGTGTCTCAGTTCTAATTTCCTCAGAGTATATTCCCAGCAGTGAAATAGCTGGGTCATATGCAATTTCTATGTTCAGCTTCTTGAAGAAACACCAAACTGCCTTCCAGAGC
>NW_006399795.1:15470360-15494160 GCF_000299155.1 Elephantulus edwardii
GTTGATTTTATGGCGTGAGATGTGGATCCTGCTTCAGTTTTCTGCAGGTAGTGGTCCAGTTTTGTCTGCACCATTTGTTAAAGAGGTTGTAGTTTTCCCCTTTGATAGGTCTGTTTCCTTGTCAAATATCAGTTGACCATAGATAGATGAGTTAATTTCTGTTCCATTGATCTATGTGCCTGTCATTGTATAAGTACCATGCCCTTTTGGTTATTACAGCTATGTAGTAGGTTTTGAGGTCAGGGAATGCTATGCCTCCCACTTTATTCTTGTTTTTCAGAAGTGCTTTGCTTATTCAGGGTCTCTTTCCTTGCCAAATATACTTGGTTATTGCCATTTCTATCTCTTTGAAAAATAAATTTGGTATCTGTATTGAGATTGCATTGAACATGTAGATTGCATTTGGTAGGATTGTAATTTTTACTATATTGAGTATTCCTATCCATGAACAGAGAACACTTTTCCATTTACTTAGGTCTTTTACTGTTTCTTGCAGAAGTGTTCTGTCATTTTCTTTGTACAGGTCTTTTAATGACCTACTCAATTTCTTCTTTTAAGATGGTCTGTTCAAGTGTTCTACATCTCTCTGTGTCAATCTCTGGATAGGGCATGAGTTTCAAGGAATTTGTCCATTTCTTCTAAGTTTTCAAATTTATAAGAGTATAACTTTTCATAATATTCCAAAACTATCAATTCAATTTCATCTGGTTTGGTTGTAATGACACTTATAATTTCTTAATAGAATCATTTGTTTCTTTTTTTAATCGTTTATTAAGTTTCCCAATGGTTTGTCAAGTTTATTGACCCTTTTGAAAAATCAGCTCCTGGTCTTACTGATGGTTTCACATGTTTTTCTGTTTTCTAGTTTATTGATTTCAACTCTTCTCTTTATAATTTCCTTTCTTCTAGAGGCTGTGGGGTTGGATTGTTGTGGGGCTTTTTAAATTTGATGTAGGTGTTGAATTAGATCATTAATTTTGCTTCTTTCTTCTTTTATTATGTATTTGCCTATTGCTATGAACCACCCCATGAGGACTGTCTTAGCTACATTTCAGAGATTTTGTTATGTTTATGTTCACTTTCATTTGTTTCAAAGCACTTTTTTAATTTGATTCTTTATTTCTTCTATAACTCAATTGTATTCTAGTAGGGTGTTATTTAGCTTCCACCTGGGTGATTTTATAAGTTTTATCCTCTTGTCATTAATTTCTATTTTATGGCATTGTGGTCTGAGAAGATGCTTTGTGTTATTTCAATGTGTTGTTTTGTTGTTGTTTTTTTAGTTCGTTGAGGCTTGGTTTGTGTTCTAATATATGATCAATTCTGGAGAATGTACCATGTGCATTTGAGAAGAAAGTGAATTGAGTTTTACTTGGATTCAGTACCCTGAATACATCCACAAGGTCAAGTTGGCTGATTGTACAGTTTAGATCCTCTACATCTTTGTTAAATTTGAGTTGACGTATTCTTTGTTGAGAGTGGAATGTTAAAAGTCTCCAATTAGCTCAAAATAGATAGCATGTGGTGCTATCTGTTTCTTCAATTCTGTTAACCGCTGGTTTATATATTTTGCAGGTCTATCTTTTGGTGCATGAATGTGGATTGTGTTTATGTCTTCTTGATCTATAGTGCCTTTAATCATTACATAGTGCCCTTCCTTATCATGATCAGAGATTAGTATTGCCACTCCTGCTTTTCTGTGTGTGCCATTTGCATGGTATTTTTCCCCCCATGATTTCAATTTTTTTCTAATTTTGAGTTTGTCTTTCTCCTCATTTCTGTGTGTGTGTCTGTATGCCCAAATCGATTGAAAATATTACAGCATCACAGACAGACTCAAATAGTTCCACGGGTGTTTTGAAATTCATCCCAAATGTGGGCTGAGTCACCTGCATGATGGAAAGACTGCCAAAGTTCCAGAGCTTCAGCATTTCTTCAGTATGAGGATCTACTTTAATGATCTCCTGCTCCAAGGCTGAAACTTCTGGTATGTAATTATCTCTTCTTTCTCTCTTTTCCTCTTGCAGCTGAATGGAGATGCCTCTCACAGGCCCTCTATGAACCTGTTTCATCAGATGTGTGACATAGCCTGCTATCTTGTTCCAGAGCTTCTTGCTGAGAACAGTGGTTATCTTCTGGTACACTTGCTTGTTGGTGTGGAAGTCATTACCCAGGCGTGTGTAGTGTTTCTCAGTGATGACGTAGGTCACCTTCTTCATGGTTTTGGTATGAACACAGCCCATATTGGTGAGTCCTTGGTGAAAGAACTCTCCTCTTTTCTTAGATGTGTCTCTCGTATACAACATATTGATGAGTTTGGGTTTTTAAATCCAACCTGCTACTCTTTTTGTCATAATTGGTGAATTTAGTACATTCACATTAAATGTGATTATTGACAGTCCAGGTTTTAATGTTGCCATTCTGCTGTGTTTCCTTTTCTCCTGTTTCTTGGTTACTATTGTCCATCCACTTTCCTTTGGAGTTTCTGTGTGAAGGACTTTCCTTAAAATTTCTTGTGGTTTTGGTGTTTTCACAAATTCTTATGTTCCTTCTTTTCTGCAAATGACCTAATTTCTTCTTTTTATATGGTGGACATCTTTGCTGGGTACAGAATCCTAGGCTGGCAGTTGTTTTCTTTCAACTTTCTGTATATGCCATCCCATTGTCTTCTTGCCTGCATGGTTTCTGCTAAGAAATCAGAACTTACTCTAGTTGTTTCTCTTTTGTAGGTCGCTCTCTGTTTTTCTCACACTGCTTTTACTAGTCTATTTTTATCCTTTATTTTGGAAAATTTGACTATCATATATCTTGATGGTTTTTTGGTGAGAGAGTCTACTCTATTTGGTGTTCACTGAGCTTTTTGGTGTTCTTATTTGCCTCTTCATCATAATGAAATTCATCTTTTTCTCAGATACTGTTCTTTGCTCTTACAACCACTCTTTGCGATATTAATATTGTCATTCTAGCTTTCCTTTTTAAAAAAATTTTTAATTGTAATGTTAATGAAAGTTTACAGAAAGTTGGACTTTTTTTCATTCATTCATTGTTACACATTTTCCTCCCTCCCCTCCCCTAGTTCGCTTTAAAAAAAATCATTGTAGCATAATTTCCTTCCTCCCCACAACCCCTCCCCCAGTGCACTTTGCTATGCACCTCTTATTCTGGACTGTTGTCATACAAATAATGCATAATCACATATTCCTTTTAAATGGTTCTTTCCTTCATCTGTTCCAATGCAATGTTCATTATCTATTGTCTCTTTTCTTAGTTTCCTCCCAACCCATATATCAGTCCTGTTTAATAACAGTGGCATTATGCAGCATTTGTCCTTTTGTGACTGAAATGTTTCACTCAGCATAATGTCCTCCAGGGTAACCCATGTTGTGTTATGTTTTATGAATTCCTTGTTTTTCAGTACTGCGTAGTATTCCATTGTGTGACTATACCACAGCTTCTCTATCCATTCATTTGTTGATGGGCACTTGGGTTGCTTCCATCACTTTGCTATTATGAACAAAGTAGCAATAAACATGGGTGTCCTATATATGTTTGGGTGGCAGTTCTTAGCTTTCTTTGAAGGGGCCCTGATTCCATAGTGCATTGTGTGTTGGGCTACTAATTGGAAGAAGGTCAGCAATTTGGATCCACCAGTTGCTCTATAGGAGAAAGATGACTCAGTTTATTCTCTTTAAGATTTATAGCTCTTTGTCGGATATGTCAAAGATGTCATGGTAAAATTAGTCAAAGAAAAGTCACACACCCATTAAAGTCACTGCCTAATCATCCCAAGTTCTGAACTCTCCAAACCCTTTGCCAGCATTTGTTGTTTGCTGTCTTATTGAACATTGCTGTTGTTGCTGGGGTGATTTCTTAGTATTGTTTTGATTTGTGATCATGGTATCTCCCCTGCCAGGTAAGTATTGTTATTTTGATTTGTATCTCTCCAATAGCTACCTTGAGTGTTTCTTCATGTGTTTGCTGGCCATCTGAATGTCTTCTCTGGGGAAATGTCTAATCTGCTTCCCATTTTGTAAATTGGGTTGCTTGTCTTTTTCTTGACGTGTTAGAGTTTTCTGTAAACTTTAGAAATTAGTCCCTTGACAGTTATGGTATTGCAAAATACTTTTTTTACTCCCCTCCCCACAGCCTGTGAGTTCTCTTTTTACTCTTTTGGAGAAGTCTCTTGAGGTACACAAGGCATTCATTTTTAGGAGGTCATGCAGCCTGGTGGTAAAGAGCTGTGCTCTCAACCCAAAAGCACATGGTTCGAATCCACCAGCTGTTCCACAAGAGAAAAATGGGCAATCTCCTCCATATGATTTAGTGCCTTGTAAAACCTGCCAGAGGGTCAGTTATGAGTGAATTCTGACTCAACGATATGCAACAACAGTGGCCTAGTGAGTAAGGAGTTGTGCTGCCAACCCAAAGACCTTGACCCATCCTGAGCCAGTATTAGCATATAATAGAAGGTTTGACTCTACCAGCTGCAGCACAGGAAAAAGATGCAGAAAGGAATCTAGCAATGAGTTAGCTTTAAAACCTCATTGCTAGGTATTCCCTCATAACCTTGAACTCTACTAAGAGCTTTCAGGTACCATTTGAGCATATGGCCTTTCAGAGGGCAGTCGACTAAAAGGGTGTGTTCCATGACGACCAAGCACCCAACCAGATAAATGCCAACTTGGCAGGAGAAACCTACTGCACATGTCCTGTGATGACCGAATAGCTAATAGCACAATAGAAAGATGTCCTCTTAGAGGCCAGTTGCATGTGTCTACTGATTTGCATAATCTCTCCTGAAAATGTTGAAGAAATATGAGCTCTTCCTTACACTCTTAGCTTCACCTAGAAATAACTCCTCAGAATGTTTTCTTACTGAGACAGATAAAGAAGCTGATACCCCCATCTCTTATATAGTAGCCTAAATAATAAAAATTCTACTTTTTTTCTCCACTTAAAAACAAAACAAAACAAAGAACAACAAACAAAACTCCCTCATTGCTGTTAACTCGGAACCAACTCATATCTGACCCTCCTGAGTTTTTTCCAGAGGCTGAAAATTTCTTGGGAGAAGATTGCCCATCTTTACCCCGGGGAGCAGATGGTGAATTCAAATAGACCAGATTTGAATTGGCAGCACAACTGCACGCCCACTAGGCCACCAGAAAGCCCTAGTGTAGTTTGTTGTTGCCGTTGTGTACCCTTTAGTTGGAACTGACACCCTCTAGCAAACTTTCAGAGGCACTAAATTGCATAGGAGGAGATGACTCATCTTTCTCCAGTGGAGCAGCTGGTGGATTTGAACCATGCACATTGGCATTGACAACACAATTCCTTACCACCAAGCCAATAGAACTCCCTAGTTTATTTAAATAAGCTAAAGTCTCGTTGTAAAAGCTTAGCTCATGAAACTTAGTTTAAATACAAATTTGGACTAAAGAAGTTTAGCTAAAGCTTAACTAAATTCAGTTTAGTTAGTTTAAATAAACTAAATTTAGTTTGTTGTGTTAAGTGCCATCGAGTTGAGTACAACCCATAGTAACCCTGTAAACAATTTTATCATCTTTGCTTCCAAGGAGCACTCTGGCTGCAAATTTCAAAAGTGGCTGCACTTTTGAAATTGAATTTAGTTCACCAATTTCACATATGTTATAAACTCTATAATACTGTGTCATTTTGTTTAAACAGTCACTCATATTTTAAAGCATATTTAATTGAAAGGGGAAAAAATCAAATCTGTTTGTCCACCTAGCTTACTTCATTCTTTTCTCCCAGATTCCCATCCGGTGTACTTGTCCTGTATGAAACATTCAATCTTTAACATCTTGCTCTTGGTGCAGATCTGCTTGCAATGAATTCTCTCAGTCCTTGAGTGTCTGAAAACATCTTGAATTCACTTTCATTTTTTTTAATGGACAGTTTCAGCACGTACAGATGTCTAGCTTTTCTTTCAGAGATGCTGTCCTGTTATCACTTGTGTTGTTTCTGACATGAAATTTGCCATCTTTTCTTTGTTTCTCTCTACCAGAAAAAAAATGTCCTTTTTCTCTGGCTGCTTTTAAGATTTTCTTTTTATCTCAGGCTCAGGGAAATTTTATTATGTCAGCCCCAGTGTCATTTCCTTCACGTTTCCTGTGGTTTGGGTTCATGAAGCTTTTTAAGTCTGTGGTGTGATTTATTATATTTTTTCAATGCAGGTTAATAGTTGGTATCAAATCTGAAACAGTCTGTCCAAATTTTTCTGTTGTAGTCTTTGGGTTATGGAAATGACACAGAAATCATTTTCTGTCATAGTCCTTCCCTCTTCTCCACCAGGGACCAACAACAGTTCATGTGCTAGGCTACTGAGAGCCTCTTTTCTTTTTCTCTTCTTTTAACCCTGCGTGACATTTTGGATAGTTCCTGTAGCCCTGTTTTTGAGTTCACAAACCATTCTTCCCACAATGGCTTATCTGCTGTCGATCCCATCCCGCGTTATTTTTATCTCAGATAGTGTTGCTTTCCTCTCTAGACACTCTGCTTGGTTCCTTTTCTGTCTTGCGGGTCTAACTCTTGAGTGTGTGGAAATGCAATTACACTCATCCCTTCCTGCTTACTCTAACATCTGTGTATGTTCTGAATCTGTTTCAATGGACTTACTCCTTTCCCTCATTATAGGTTAATACTTTCCTCCATTCCTCACATGCCTGGCCATCTTTAATTGGGTGCCAGACATTGTAAATCCTACCTTGTTGGGTAGTAGGTATTTTTGCATTCTTGTAAATATTTCTGAGCTTTGTTCTGGGGCACAGCCCAGTTACTTGGAGATAGCCTGATCCTTTCAGGTCTTATTTTTATGGTAAATGAGGCAGGTCTGGAGGAGTGCCCAGCCTAGGATTAATTATTCCCTGTTATGTTTCCCTGTATGTGCTTTAACTGGTGCCCCCTGAATTCAGAACTTCCCTGGGCTGACTGGTGGGCAGGAACACTGTACCCAGTTTGTGTGTGCCCCAGTTCCTACTTCCTTCAGTCCTAGCTAAAGGATCGATCTCTGGTCTCCTGTGGTTCCCTCACTCACTGCCCTGATCTGTGCTCTGCTTACTACATGTTGTTATGTGCCATTGAGTCAACTATTATTATTTAATAATAATCCTATGAAAAATAAACTGGAGTTGTATCTAGCTCCATTTTCACAATCTCTGCCACACTCAGGGCCTTTGCTGTAGTCATTGTGTCAATACATCTCTTTGATAGTTTCCTTCTCTTTTGCTGAACCTCCATCTGTCCCAACATGATGTCTTTTTCTAAGGACTGGCCACTCACAACAATATATCCTAAGTGTATGAGGGCAAGTTTCACCATCCTTGCCTCTAAGGAGCCCCTTGGTAAGGACAGACTTGTTTGTTCTTCTGACAGTCCATGGAATAGTCAATAGTCTTCACCAACTCTGCAATTCAAGCATTCAGTTAATTCACCATCAATTCTCTTCTGTTATTCCTCAATCATTGTCCAACTTTCTGATGCATATTAAACAATTGAAAATACTATGACTTGGATCAAGTTCACCGTACTCTTTAAATTGACATCCTTGCTCTTTAGAGCTTTAAAGATGTCCTTGACAGCAGGTTTTCCCAATGTAATGTGTCTTTTAATTTCTTGACTGCTGTTTCCATGAATGTTGATTGTATATCCAAGTGAAATGAAATCCTTGACAACTTCAGTCTTTTTCCACCTATCAAGATGTTGCCTGTTGGTCTGGTAGTGAGGAGTTTTGTTTTCTTGATGTTAGGATGTAATCTATATTGAAGGATGTAGTCTGATCTTCTTCAGCATGTGCTTCAAGTCTTTGAATAGATATGTTATTGTTACATACCAAGCTGGAGCTCACTGTGCAGTGAGTTTTCAGAAGCACTAAATCTCACAGAAGGAAATTTCCCATCATTCTCCCATGGAGCAGCTGGTGGATTCAAATCACTTAACCTTTATGTTAGCACTGCCATTCCTTACCTCTAAGCTACATATGAGGGAGTTCTAATGGCCTAGTGGTGAGAAGCTGTGCTACAATCCCAAAGGCATGTGGTTCAAGTCCACCAGATGCTCTGGGAAGATGGGCAATCTCCTCCCATACTATTTACTGCCTCTGTTGTGATTCAATGGCACACAACAACAACAACAAGCCACCTATTAGGGGACTCTGGGGCCTAGTGGTAAGAAGCTGTGCTGCAATCCCAAAGGCATACTGTTGTTGTGGTTGTTTGACACGGGAGGGTAAGTCAGTCACAGCTTTTCCATCCTGACCAGAGGCGAAAGTTGATGAAACCACAGCCAGTTTTTCGTACCATCTGCTGACTTCTCGGTTGGCAGTCAAGTGCTTAACGACTGTGCCACCAGGACTCTCTTTTCACACTGTATATGGAATCTTTTCTTTCCAAGTCAAAGGTGTTCTAGCATCTGCCCAGTGTGTCTCCTTTTCTAGACAGAGTGATAGAGGAGGCTTGGCGATGCTGTCCTTCACTGACAATGGCTATGGTGACCTCTCCTTTCCCACTGGCCCCTGACTCTCACAGAGTCTATATGGCTCCGTCAGGCTCTGAGGTTGGAGGGCCCAGGGCCCCACCAATCACCATCAGAAGCAGCCCCTGGAATTTCTCTGCTGTCGGCCTCAGTGGGAGCTCTTCTGGGCTCTGTTGTTTGGTCTGGGTGTCTTGAGTTTCCAACTGCACTCCACTTCTCTGTGTGTCTGGAAATGCCCCAAAGCTTGGCATCAACTCTCTGGTCTCAGGACCAGAACCTCCCTCCTCCTCCTTCCCCTTATGGGAATAGCTGTCCTATCCCTCTCTTGGTGCCCAAGTGCCCCTCATGCCACCCTGCATGTCTTTTCATTAGGTCCTCTGAACATGGCCACTTGCCCATGGGCTGGGAACCTAGCACCTCCATGGCCAGCAGTCACTGCTGCCACCTTCCTAACTCTTAGGGACAATGACAGTGGCGTCCATGCCTCAGGAGGCTGTCAAGCTGCAGGGGCAGAAGTGACCAGGTTGGGTCCTGCCCCTGATAAGCAGACTCTGGAGGGATGTGGGGGTCCACTCAGTAGCGTTTCCTGTGCGTAGATGGCACACCTGGGACAGCTCAGTGGGACACAGCTCTTCAAAAAGGTCAAGATGGGAGATGGGTAAGAAGTGACAATATCACCAGGCTGAGTTGCACTGTGACCAACTTGATGCCATGAGTGGTAAGATCTGCCAGCTCAGGTTGGTCAGGGGAGAGACTGGCAGTCAATGCAGTTGATGGGCGGGACAGAAGACAGCACTGGGGTCTGAAACTCAGAACTGGGGAGCTGGGGAACGAGGACCAGGTGAAAGCCCTTCCCAGTGACTGTTGAGAGCAACTGACCATTGAGGCTGAGCCCGGGGCCAGGGTCTGTGAAACTTCCAAGTCTCCACCCTGGGCCAGCCTGGGCTTCTAGGGTGAGGGGTCAGAGCCGCCACGCCTGCTGTCCCCCCTCGGCCTGGCCCAAGCGGGTTGTTCTCTCTCTCTCTTGGGAAGGTGAGGCAGGCCGCGTCCTGAGCGTGTCCGCGGCCGTCCGGTACGTGCAGCTCCCGGCCTACTCCAAGCTCAGCTTCTTCAGGGTGGACACACAGGACAGAGAGACGCCCATCGCGACGCCATTGTGAGTGGTCACGGGGGTGGCAGGGGGAGCATGTGGGCCCCCTTTGAACAGAAAGGAAGAACGACCCAGAAGGCTGCTCTCCCCGGGCCTTCCCTCTCCCACGTGGCCGCGTGACTCACCTTGGCAGCAAAGTGAGAGTGGGTGGCGCGTGTCCCCTCCCCGTGTGTGACTCGCCATGGCCGGTATCCTGCCCTGACCCTCGGGAAGCACGTGTTCAGGTGGAGCTGCCCAGCCGAGGCCCCAGCAACTCCAGCGGCCAGGCGCCTGCCCCCTCCACCTCCTCCGCCCCCTCCACGTCCCCAGCCGCTGCCTCTCGCCCCCTGCTTTTCCATGTTCCCTCCCCTTCTGCCTCCCTCCCTGCCTCCTCCTCTCTTCCACTTCCCCCTACTTTTCCATGCTCCCTGCCTTCCTCCCTCCCCCTCCCTTGTTTCTTTGCCGCCCCCTCCCTTCCTTTTTTCCCAGAGAAGCCTTTTTTTTTTCATCATTTTCCACAGAATTTAGGAGAGGTTTTAGAAATGCTTTTACAGCGCATCTGTCTTCACCATCTAGTTGTTTCTGTCAAGCATGCGCTGGTCACCTCACCTAAATGGGGGACCTAGAGCTGGATTTGGTCCTCCTGCCCTGTCCTCAGTCCTGCCCTCAGCCTCTCTGGCCACCAGCATCGGCGGCGTGCGGCCAGCATACTGCTTCCTGATGATTGCATGGGGAAGTCCTTAGAACGATCTGGAAGTTCTTCTCAAGTTCAATTTCTTCCTCAGCTGAGTTCATTTTGGACTCATTTAATGGAGCCCAAACCAGTTATCCTGTATGTGTAAGACTCAGATAAAACCAGCTCCATCAGATGTTCAAGGACTGTGGCTTTTTAGATGAACATTGCCAGGTCTTTCTTCCAAGGTGCTTCTGTGTGGGCTCAAACCTCCAAACTTTTCTCTAACAGCTGAGCGCACTGACAGTCGGCACCACTAAGGGACCCCTGGGCCCGCTAAGAGCGCTTCCTCCTTCATCCGAAGCAACAGACTGTCTGGGTTGTGATTCCTAGGATAGCTGATGCTGGTTCTGAGGAAACGCTTCAGAATCTTGACCCTTGGCCAGCTCTCAACTTCCAGACTGGAGCCCAGTCAGAGGCAGAAGGCAGGGCCTGGGCCACAGGTCACCTGAGAGAAGCCAGGCTCCACCCTCTACCCTTTGACCTTTATTTCTAACCCTCAAGGCTGAATCAGCAATTGCTCTTAACAGTGGCACAGCCAGTGTGATGCTGGAGCTCTGAGCCCTCTGTGCAGTACAAGGCCCTGTCCATGGCCTGTTCAGAGCTCAGCCCTGCTGGCCATTGGACACGCATAGTGGGTTTCAGAATTAATGACAGCAACAGTACTTTTTAGCAGTTCTTTGTATACCCACTGTGAACCCTTCTCTCTTCCTGGGTCTCAGGGTGATGGCCGTGGGGTGTCTTTGCTAGATAGTGCACGTCCCAAAGTCACATGACCCCAGAAAAGTCAGAGTGGCCACTTCACCCTGACATGTTGGGGTGTCAGCCCCCGGGCCACTATCCCTCCACCCATATGGGATTCCAGGATGGGTAGAGACCAGCTCCTGTTTCTCTTCACAGTGGATTTGAGTGCATCTCCTACCCTCTGTCAAGGCCTGGATCTGGAGGGCCAGAGCTCAGGACAGCAGTGGACGGGGCTGGAGCTGACTCGCCACTCCCCACAGCTGCCGTGGAGCCAGCATCAGCGTGGGGTGCCCTGCAGGGCAGAGGAGACAGCCCCTACGACCCACCGGGTGAGTGGACGTGGTGGCTCATGGAGGCTAGGCTCGGACATAGGTGGGCAGCAAGGGCCCCAGACCTGGATAGAGAAAAAACAAAGCTGTCCCCTGAGAGCCAGGCTCTGCACTCAGGGTCTGGGAAGATGGAAAGTACCTGAACGAGCAAGTGTGACAGAAAGCAAGTAAGCGGGCCTTGGTTAAAGAGCAGGTGAAGGTTGTGTGGCGCAATGGTTAAACACTCGGCTGCTAACTGAGAGGTCAGTGGTTCAAACCCACCAGTCTCTACTGCTTATGGAAGCTGTCTGTTTGCATAGAAGTACAGCTCTTTGCATAAAACTCTATTGCCCTGTGGGCAGTTCCACTCTGTGCAATAGGGGTCCTGAGTCAGAACTGATTAGATGCTACTGAGTTTGGGATTTTTGGTTTGGGGGCTGTGTTGGTGTCCAGGGACGTGAAGCGCACTGAGGTCTGTGTGGGGCCATGCAGGGTCCTGGGAGTGTTGGGTGTGTTTCCATGAGTGACCATGTGAAGTCGGTTGGTGCTTTGTCCACTCTGAGAATCTCAGGTCCTTTGCAACTCGGTCAGGCTGTAGCCACGTCTAGACAGCAGCAAGCCCAGCAAGGTCACTGTCACTCCTGCAGCCTGTGGTCAGCCTGAGCACAAACACCCTGGCTCCACCATCTTCTGACCCTCCAGGTGCTCTGCCTGGTCACATACGTGTGGCACAGATTCTAGATTATTCCATCTGAACACAGCCTCCGCCCATCAGCTCCAAGCACGTGGAGGGCCAGTCCTCAGTGGGGTCCGGTCAGCAGTTCCTCTGGTGGACTCAGCGCTGGGCCCGGCTTCTCTATAAGGCACAAGCCTCTCCTTACCCTGACTGTTCCAGTACTGCCACGTGAGCCAGGCGCTGAGACTCAGGAGTTGAATCAGAGTTTAATCACTGCCATTATTGTGCTCGGGGATATGAAATGCTCCCTTTGTAAATACGTGGTTGGCATCTTAATGTGAGGAACAACCTTGATGAGCAATTAAGGTGGCAGAGGCATCAGTACCCTGCGTCACTCCACGGTGAGGAGCTCCAGGGAAGATGGAGTTCACAGGTGGGTCCCTGCAGTCGGCTTTGGGCACCCCAGGAGGTCACATCTGATCCTCCCAGAAAGGACAAGGGGTTTACGATGTCATGACCAGAAGCTGGCCAGTTCCCCCCAGGATGTGTTTCAGGGCATGGCGTCCTCCACAGCTGACTGGAACAGATTCGGTGATGACAGCCGGCCGTGCGCTGCCCTCTGCCGCACAGAGTGACCCTGGCTGAGGTGCAGGTGGGGTCAGGGGCTGCAGGGCTCCTGGGATGGGCTGTGCTGAGTTACTGTCCATGTGACGTCCGGACAGGACTGAGGGGGTGGCTGATCTTTGAGGGAGAAATGCCATGCACATGCTCCTACGTCATCAGGAGCACGCTCACGGGACAGTGCTTCCCCGGTCCCCTGAGTGGTCCACTGCACCTGCTCCCAGGACACCAGGGTCCTGCTAGGGCTCCAGGCGAACCCTAAAGTCCCCACAAGTGACTTTATAAGCACAGTACAGCCAGTGCACTCTAAGACCCAGGAGTGACCCCTTCTTTCCTCTTCCAGGCCCACATCTCCCCTGTGGCCCCTCCATGGAGCTGGGCAGCCCCTGGGAACTCAGCTCTTCTCCGCACTCCCACCTCTGCCTCTCCTGGCTCTTTATCTCTAGGGGAGGGGTCCCTGGGACTGCCATAGGGCAGAGCAAGGACTCCTGGGAGGACCACACTTCTCCCTCAGATGGCCCAGCTCTTACTAAGCCCAGGGCCCCTAGGCTGTCTCCCTCAACCTTGGGCCACCCCCTTGGGCCACATGCTCTCACAGTGGCAGTGTCTACCTGTCCACATGTGATGCCCTCTTGGCCCCCTATTGGCCATGTCCACCGTCTGGTAGTTTGCCTGAGGTCAAGGTCTCTGAGAGACAAAGTTTGTTGCTTGGTGCACAGTGTTTTCTCAGCCCTCAGGGGGACCAAAGAAATGGACGATTGTGGGTTCATACTCTACCCTAGACTCACGACCAGACTGTGAGGCCAGCGTGGGGTCAGCAGGGATGGGAGGGTCAGTGGGGAGCGTGGGGTATGTGGGGCACGACAGAGTCATCAGGGCAGGATGGGGTCAGTGGGGCCAGACAGGGTCAGCGAAGCCGGACAGGGTCAGCAGGGCAGGGCTGGGTCAGCAGGACGAGACATGTATGACTACCATGTTATCCTTGAGGTGGCGTCCTCATTCTCACAACTGAAGTTGGAGAGAGCAGAACCCGATGCAGGCCCCCTGCCCAGAGCCCGCCTCTGGAGGATGACTCTGCAGATGACAGTCATAGAATGACAGCAATGGCCAAACTGTGAACTCTTCTCCTCAAAGGTCAGACATGCCCGGTCTCTAGAGGGGACGAGAGGTGGTACCGTGGTCTCTCCTTGTGGGGGCTGCAGGTCCAGCCACAGCCAGGACCTCTCAGCTTCACTGGAGTCAGGCAGTCATCGGGGGCTGGGCTCAGGTCTGAAGGAAGCACCATTGGCCAAGACCCACACACCCTCTTGCCACTTTCCCTGCAGGTTAGAGAAGGAAGGGCTGTTCTGTGGTGTCAGCAGAGGAGAGCATGAATCTCCAGGTGGAATACCTGTGGGTATCAGGGCCTCTTGTTTGGGGAGGCTTCCAGGCCGAATAGCTCGAGTTTCGACTGAGGTCATCCCCAGGTGCCAGGTGTTTTAGTTGCCCTCCCTGCCCTCTGACCTGGGGTCAACCTCCAGACCTCCCCACAGGGTGGCTTGGGTCACCCTCTACTGGGTTAGCACCTCCTTGGGCCATAACACAGGGCTCAAGTGCACAAACCTTTTCTAAGGCTCTCCTGCCTCAGCTTTGAGGACACACCAGAGTCACTTCAGGGTGGTTTTGAGGGACATGCTTGTACATGAACAGCTCCGAGTGAACCTTGATGTTCTGCAGCTGGTGCCCAGCTCCACAGGCCCCCAGCAGCCTTCCTGGTGCTTCCACACCTCTGGCCCAGCCAGGGGGACCTGCCATACTGGGGGCCCTGCCCAGCTGTAAGAGGTGGGGTGCTGGCCCTTGTTCTCATGAGACAGGACTGGATCAGCTGACCCCTTCTGGAAAGTATTCCATGGAACTGTCTGCCCATCTCACAGCCCATGCATCTGCTGGGCTGGACTCAGACGTGACCAAGTGGGTCTCTTTTCAGGCAGTGACCACTAGGTGACAAGTTCTGGGGCCATGGCAGCCCAAGGTTCCTCCACCGAGCAGGATTGGTCTCTACTCCCTTAGGAGGAGGAGTTGCCATAGCAACTGGATCATTAGCGCCCTGAGACACCAAGCTGGGTACCCTTGACATACTCTTGAGAAGTAACAATGAAGTAACAACCTCCCGAAGGCGCTTTGTGTGAGCTGTGAGGCAGAGCTCCTACCGCTGTGGCACACAGCCCAGGCCTGCAGGACTGTGGGGCTGGAGGACTCAAAGGGGACACAAGAGGGGTGGGCTCTTTTCTTCTTTTTTCCAGTTTCCATCTTTTCTTCTTTCACCGTGTCTGCAGTTACACAAACACCACCAGTTTATAGAACTTGCATTTACTGATGCCCAGAATGGAGGCTAACAGTCCAAATTAGGCCTTGTCTTGTCACTTCCTTCCTCGTCAGGCACACCCCCCACTCCCACCTCCCTCCCCCCCCACCCCCGCCCTGGGTTCCTTGTTCCTTTGGTGATCCACACCCGTCTGTCTTCTCAGCAGTACAGTATATGCTGGTATTTTAAAAACTCCTTGTGATTAGGTTTTGGACCCACCCTGCAGGATGTGGCTCATTAACATAACAAGGAAAACCCTCCCCGCAAACAGGCTCGTGATGTGACCACCTACACTGGGGTCAGGATTCTAAACCATGTTTTGTTGATATGTCATCATCCAACCCACAACAGACCACACCACAATTTCACTTAAAACAGGTCAGCTGATTTATGGCTTTAAAACTCTGATTCATTCAAATCATTAGTCCCATTTGTCTATGTCAACTTTCAAATGAACTTCCCCACCATCTCTCATTGAAATTCTCTCCCCTACGGGGGTCCTCAGAAGGCCACTGTGAGACCAGGGACTCCTTCCCATTGTGTCTCAGCCATTACCATCTGCCACACACACACACACACACACAATCTGCTCCAGGTCAAGAACCCTCTGGTAGTTTGACTTCCTTAGGAGGGCAATGACTGTTCTGTTGTGACTAGGCTCAAATCCATCAGTAGCTCCTCAGAAGAAAGGTGGGTAACCTCCTCGCACACAATGAACAGCCTCAGAAACCCTGGGGAGTCAGCTATGAGTAGGTTCCCACTCACCAGCAGTGAGGTTTCGAGGTGTGTGCAAGACAAGGTGCCTTGTTCAATCATAACATCTTAGAAAGAGGGCAGCTACAGCCTCGTGGTCAAGAAGCCCCAGGGGGTCAGAGCAGAACTGGGAGAGGCCTCTGTGTCAGGCATGTGATCTGTTGGTCTGTGAGCTGTCACCCCACCCACTATCTGAAGTATGACAGGAGCCAGGAAGAAGACTCCAACTGCTCCCATGGCTCCACCTGGCTACAAGGACGTCTAGGTATGCAGATCTGGGCCTGGACAGACCATGTCCGATAGTGCCTGGAGACCCTGGGACTGAGTAAACGAGGCAGTGCCCAAGGGGATCCTGCAGTGAGAGCCCCTGGGAGCTAAAGTAAGCCGTTCCTCCCTCCCCTCTTCTTTCTCCTACTGCTGCTAATACTACTATTTCTTATCCCACTGTATCATCTTCCCGTTTCTGCAAGCAGGATTGTGTCATCTGCATAACACAAGTTGTCAATGAGTCTTCCTCTAATCCTGATGCCACATTTTCCTTCACATAATCCATCTTCATGAACCATTTTGGGCTCAGCCTATTGTATTCAATCTATAGATTAAATAGGTATGAAGAAAGGATAGAAGCCTGGTGCACACCTTTCCTGATTTTAAACCAAGCAGTGTTCCTTTGTTCTGTTCAGACAACTGCTGCTTGATACTGTAGAGGTTCCTCTAGCAGATACTAAAGAAGATTTAAGCCACTTACTGCAGAAGATCAAAGACGACAGTCTCCAACTGGATTGTATCTCAACATCAAGAAAGCAAAAATCCTCACCACTGGATCAATCAATGATAGATGGAGAAAAGGCTGGAGTTGGCAAAGATTTCATTTAACTTGAAACCGCAGTCAACACCCTTGGGACCAGCAGTCAAGAAATCAGGAAGACCTGCTGCCTTGGGGAAATCGGCTGTCAAAGACCTCTCCAAGGTGCTGAGGAGCAGCGATGTCAATTTAAAGACTATGGTACATCCCATGGTCTTTTCAATTGCTTCCTGTGCATCTGAAAACTGAACAGTGCATAAAGATGACAGAAGAAGTGATGCCTATGAATTGTAGAGTTGGAGAAAAGTATTGAATATTCTACTTGCTGCCAAAAGGACAAACTGGAAGGAAGTGCAACCAACGTGCTCCTTAGAGGCAAAGGTTTCAGCATGACCAGGACAGTGAGAATGGTGCAGGATACAAGGTTGAGATCTGTCACTCATAGGGTGTCTCCGAGTCATAGTTAACTCATCAGCCCTTAACAACGACCCCTTCTACTTCTACTGATACTGCTAGATCTTCTCTTCTGCTGCCCCACCCACTACTATTACCTTTACTGCTTCGGCTGCTGCTATTTATCCTTTCTTTATCAGTAAAATGCCTTATTATATGGGCTTAAGCTGGTGGGTGGGGGGGAGACAAACAGAAGACTTCAAAGGGCAGCCCAAGAGGGCAAAGCAAAGTATTATAATGGAGTGTGCAAAGAGCTGGCGCATGAGAATAAAAAAGGAAGAACACGCTTGGCATTTCTCAAGTTGGAAGAACTGAAAAACAAATTCAAGCCTCCAGTTGCAATACTGAGAGACATTATGGGAAAATCTTGAATCCTTCAGGAAGCATTAAAAAAAAAAAAAAAGAATGAATACACAGAGTCACTTTACCAAAAATAATTGGTCAACATGGAAATATTTCAGGAAGCAGCATATGATTAAGAGCCAATGGTGACAAGGGAAGAAGTTCAAGTAGCATTGAAAGCACTGACAAAAATAAGACCCCAGAAATCGATGGAATACCAGCTGACATGTTTCAACCAACAGATGCAGCTCTGGGCGTGCTCACTAGTCTATGCCAGGAAATTTGGAAGATAGCCACCTGGCCAACTGACTGGAAGAGATCCGTATTTGTTCCCTTTTCCAAGAAAGGTAATCTAACAGATTGTTGAAATTATTTAACAATGAAACTAGTATTACATGCAAGCAAAGTATTGCTGAAGATCACCCAAAAATTACTAGATGAGTACATTGACAGAGAACTGCCGGAGTTCAAGTTGGATTCAGAAGAGGTCATAGCACCAAGGATATCATTGCTAGTGTCAGATGGATCCTAGCTGAAAGCAAAGAATAACAGAAGAATTTCTATTTGTGCTTTATGGATGATGCAAAGACATTTGATTGTATGGATCATAACAATTATTACTAACATTAAGAAAAATGGGAATCCCAGAATTCTTAATTAGGCTTATACAAAATCTATATCTAGATAAAAAAACTATTATGCAAACAGATCAAGGGAACACTACGTGGTTTAACATCAAGAAAAGTATGTGTCAGGGCTGTATCCTTTCTCTATTCAATTTGTATGTTGAGCAAATAATGCAAGAAGCTGGACTTTATGAAGAACAATGTGGCATTAAGACTGGAGAAAAACTTATCATCAAACTTTTGGTGGGGCATGTGTTTATTTGTATTGTTTTGTCCTTCTATTTTTTAAATTTTTATGAATTTTAATGAATGTTTACAGAGATTTTGGATTTTGGTTCATTCATTGTTGCATTTTTCTCCCTGCCCACCCCTCACCCCAGTTCGCTCTTTGAAATGTAAAAGAAAAATTCTTTCATTGGTATACAACGCCCCCACCCCATACACTCTACTATGTAGCCTTAATTCTGGACTCTTGTCATGACCATAATATGTAATCATATATCGCTTTTAAACTGTTCTCTCCCTCATTTGTTTCCATGCAGTATACATAATTTATCCAATTTTTCTCAGTCTCACCCCAACCCTGATGTCAGTCCCGTTCTACAACAGTAGCACTATGCAGTATTTGTCCTTTTGTGACTGAGATATTTCACTCAGCATAGCAGATGACACAATTTTGTTTGCTGAAAATGAGGAGAATCTGAGGTGCTTGCTGCAGAAGGTCAAGGACTACAGCCTTCAATATGGATTACATCTCAACATCAAGAAAACAAAAATCCTCACCACTGAGCCATTAGGTGAAATCGTGTGGGATAGATAATTTGTCAACAATTTCCTCTTACTTGGATCTACAATCAACAACCTTGGAACCAGCAGATCAGGAGATGACTAGCATTGAGAAAGTCTGCTGTCAGGGACTTCTCCAAAGTCCTGAAGAGCAATGATAACAGTTTCATTGTTCATCTGTTTGTTTTCCTAGCAGTCCATGGTATTCTCAATACTCTTCTCCAGCACCACAGCTCAAAGGCATCAATTCTCCTTCTATCCTCCTTGGTCATTGTCCAACTCTCTGATGCATAACAAGTGATTGCGAAGACCATGGCCTGTATCAGACGCACCTTAGTCTCCAGAGAGACACCATTGCTCTTCAGTACTTTGGAGAGGTCCCTAACAGCAGACTTCCCCATGACAATGCGCCTTTTAATTTCCTGGCTGCTGGTGCCAAGACTGTTGACTGTGGAGCCAATGATGAGAGTTTAAAGATGCACCTGATTCAATCACCTGTTATGCATTTGAGAAGTGGACAATGACTAAGGATGACAGAAGAACTGAAGTTTTGGTGCTGTGGTGCTGGAGATGAGATCTGAATATCCCCTGGAGTGCTAAAGAACAAACAGATGTGTCTCCGAGAAGGTGCAGCCAGAGTGTATCTTTGGAGGCAGGGACGGTGGAGTTTCATCTCACAGACTTTGGGCATGTTATTTGGAGAGGCTGTTTCTTGGAGGGAGACATCATCCTTGGAAAGGTGGAGGGTCAGTGAAAGAGAGGAAGACCCTCCGCAGTGACTGCAGCCATGGTCTCCAGTGTGTTGGGGGCAATAAGGATGGTGCAGGACAGGTCAGGGTTCAGATGTAGGGCTGCTAGGATCCTCCATGACTCAATGGCACCAAAAACCACAACAGCAGGGGGATTGTTGTTGTTGTTAGGTGCCGTGGAGTTGAGTAGCACTCGTAGTAATCCTATAAACAAAAGATCTGAACCCTGCTCTATTCTATGCCGTCCTCACACTTCTTGACACACAAGAGCCCATTGCAGCAGTCACCATGTCAACCCACCTGGCTGAGGGTCTTCCTCTCCTTCATCGACCCTCCACCCTTCCCACCATCCTGTCTTCTCCAAGGAATAGCCCCTCCCAGTAACATGATAGACATTTTTAATTTTTTTCTTTATCCATTATACTAAAAGAAAGAATAAACTGTCATATTATAAGGGAGATACCACAGGGGAAATAAGTCAGGAATCATCTTCTTACAAGAGTTCATTTTCATACTCTTAAAACAAAAAAGAAAGAAAGAAAGCTAAAAGAAGCATGCTCTCCCTGTAAGCTCGCCCTGCCCATCAGCAGCGTAGTGTCTTCACATGTGCCTTCCTGTCAGCTCCCAGTCGGGTGTTTCCACTCCCTTTGCTGAGGGTGGTGCCCCTAGAGGCCAGCCGCTTAGCCTGCAGAATCAGGGGCACTGGTTGTGTGGATTCCAGCCACATTCCCTGCTTCTGCAAGTACCTGGGGAGGTGACTGAGAGTGGCAATATTGGCGAGGACCCAAGATTAGGACTATTGACAGCAACTATTATAGGTTGAGTTGTGTACCCCAAAAAGATGAGTTGAAGTCCTAACTTGTGAACATGAACCTCTTTGGAAAGAGGACCTTTGAGGATGTCATTAGTTGTGAATGAAATCCTGAAAAAAAGAGATAAGAGACACGCAGCAGGATGAGACGTTGTGTGAGTGGAGACAGAGACTGAGGTGATGTGTCTACGAGCCAGGACATACTCAGGGGGCTCCCAGAGGCCAGGAAAGATGAGGGAGGATCCCCAAAAGCCTTCTCAGAGAGCACAGCCTTCCGGGGTTCAGATTTCTCCTGATCTTCAGAACTATGAGAGAGTGGATGTCTGTGGTTTTCAACCCCCCAGCTTGTGGCTTCATTGCAGCAGCCCACAAGGCTGTCACTGTGCTCATTTGGAAATCTCCAGAAACATCCACTCAAGGGGCCCAGCCAACAGGTGGAATCTTCCAAGGCAATTCAGTGTCAGTCCTAAAACAGATCTGGACCTGAGAACCTTCTTAGCGATACTCCTTAATGAAGCCACCTGTGATGGCTTTTCAGGCAGGTGGTCACTAAAACGTGGACTTCCTGGTCAGAAGCTCCAGTCTGGATTTCCATCCCCCTCAAGCCATAGGAGCTGCTAGGTGTCTGGCAGTGGTCAGGACTGTGGCATGACCAGAGGCAAGGGCCCTGCTCATTGAGACTGACACTGGATGGAAGCCCTTGAACTTGCCAGGAGCAGTTCTCGCTTTGTTTCTACTCCAGATGACTAAAACTGGGTCCTACATCTCTGCACCCCACTGCCATTGAATAGACTCTTGCTTGTAGCGACCCTGTAGGGTTCCCAAGGCTGTAAATCTTTATAAAAGCAGATTGCCAAAACAACTATGAGATTATCATCTCACCTCAGTAACGATAGGAAAGTTTAACAGAGCAGCAATCAGCAAATGCTGGTGAGGTTGTAGAGAAATTGGAACTATATTCACTACTGGTGGGAGTGTAATAGTACAACCACTATGGAAGGTAGTGTGGTGCTTTCTAAAAAAATTAAAAATAGAAATAGTATTTGACTCAGCAATACTACAACTGGGAATATGTGCTCAAGAAACAAGAATTGCCTTCCAAACAGATATATGCACACCTGTGTTTATTAATGCGTTATTTACAGTAGCAAAGAGATGGAAGCAATTCAACCCAAGTTCCTATCAACAAATGAATGGATAGAAAAATTATGGTATGTTCACAATGGAATACTATGCAGCACTGAAAAACAAGGAGCTCATAAAACATTGTACAATATGGGGGATCCTGCAGGACATTATACTGAGTGAAATGTCTCGGTCACAAAAGGACAAATACTGCATAGCACCACTGTTATAAAGCAGGTTTGACATGGGAGATTGGGAGGAGAATAGGATAAGAGTGGATAGATAATGAACATTGCACTGGAACAGATAAGGAAAAGAACTGTTTAAAAGGAATATATGATTAGTCATTATACATACTGCAATAGCCCAGAATAAGAGGTACATTGCAAAGAAGATGGGAATGGGGGTAGCGAGGGAGGTAATTGTGCAACAATGAATGAATATTTTAAAAACAGAAAAAGTGAACTTGGGGAGGAGGAAGGGAGGGAAATGGGGTAAAAATGTGCAACAATGAATGAATGAAAATCTAACTTTCCTGTAAACGTTCACTAAAATTACAATTAAAATAAAAAATATTGCTTAAAAAAATAAAGCAGATTGCCTCATCTTCTCTCAAGGAGCAGCTGGTGGATTTGAACCATGAACGTTTCAGTTTTCAGCCCACTGCTTAATTCAATGAGCTACCAAGTTTCCTACTTTTAGCTCAGTCCTGGGAAGGTTGCATACTCAGGGTGAAGTTTGACTACCTTTGAACAGTAGAGTAGCTTGGGCATCTCTCCCAGTAAGAGGCACTTGGGCCGTCGCCGTTTGCTGACTTTACCATCACCAGAGACTCCAATTCCTGCTTCCTCTTGTGCCGCTCTGCCATCCTTCACGTGCCACCTGATGGGACACGCTGGCTTCATGAGCTCCAGTCATCACACCAATGTAACAGCGACCAGGAAGGAGAAAGCATGAGGAGCAGGGTGTGTGGGGGACCCTTCTCTTCAAAGAAGCTTTTGAGAAGCTTCCTAACACACCCACTGCGCCTTCTGTCTCATTGGCCAGAACGTGGAGGTGGTGGTTGTGTGCCGTCAAGTTGATTCACCCACAGTGGCCCTGTATGACAGACTAGAGCTGCCCCTAGTGTTCCCTTCCTACGTTTTCTCTTTTCTTTCTCCTCCTCTTTATTGTGATTTCAACAAAAGTTTATAGAAAAGTTGGATTTTCCATTCATTCATTGTTGCACATTTCCCTCCCTACCCCCAAGTTCGCTTTTTTAAAAAAAATTTGTTTATTGTGTAATTTCCTCCCTCCTACCACCCCTCCCCCAGTCCACTTTGCTGTGCACCTCTTATTCTGGACTGTTGTCATGCAAATAATGCCTAATCATATATTCCTTTTAAAACATTCTTCCCTTCATCTGTTCCAATGCAGTGTTCATTATCTATTCCCCTCTTTTCTTAGTTTCCTCCCAATCCCCATGTCAGTCCTGTTTTATAATAGTGGCATTATATGGTATTTGTCCTTTTGTGACTGAGATGTTTCACTCAGTATAATGTCCTCCAAGGTCATCCATGTGTAATGTTTTATAAGTTCCTTGTTTTTCAGTGCTGCATAGTATTCCGTTGTGTGAATATAACATAGTTTTTCTACCCATTCATTTGTTGATGGGCACTTGAGTTACTACCAGCTGTTTGCTATTGTGTATAACACAGCAGTAAACATGGGTGTGCATATATCTGTTTGGGTGGCAGCTGTTGTGGTTTCAGGGTATGTTCCTATTAGTGGAATTGATGGGTCAAATAGTAATTCTATTTCAACTTTCTGAGAAAGCGCCAGACCACCTTCCATAGTGGTTGCACCATTTTACACTCCTACCAACAGTGAATATGGGTTCCACTTTCTCCACAACCTCGCCAGCATTTGTTGTTTGCTGCTTTGTTGACCTTTGTTATTGTTACTGGAGTGAGATATCTCATGGTTGTTTTGATTTGCATCTCTCTTAGAGCTCGGGATTTTGAACATTTCTTCATGTGTTTGTTCGCTATCTGAATGTCTTCTTTGGTGAAGTATCTGTTTTGCGATTGGATTGTTTACCTTTTTCTTGTTGAGGTCCTGGCATATTCTAGAAATTTTAGGTATGAATCCCTTATCAGTTATATCATTACCAAATATTTTTTCCCAGTCTGTGGGTTTCCTTTTTACCCTGTTGGAGAAGTTTCTTGATGTGCATAGGGATTTAATTCTTTTTTTAAATTAAATTTTATTAGTTTTAATGAACATTTACAGGGATTTTGGGTTTTCATTCCTTCATTGCTGC
>NW_006399795.1:15495446-15507983 GCF_000299155.1 Elephantulus edwardii
AGTCCCTTATCTGATATGTTATTACCGAATACTTTTTCCCAGTCAGTGGCTTCCCTTTTTACCCTATTGGAGAAGTTTTTGAATGTGCATAGGGATTTGAGTTTTAGAAGATCCCATTCATCTACGTTATCTTCTCCTGGTTGTAGGTTGGATTTAATTCTTAGTAGGTCCCATTCATCTATTTTATTCTCTCCTGGTTATAGGTTAAGTTTTGTCTTTCAAAGAGAAATCCCCCAGTTCTTTGCCCCAATGAACCTCTCGTGTGTTCAAACAGCTCATCTTTCAATTAGAAGGCAAGCACTTAAACCATGACACCACCAAAACTCCTAAGAACGTGACTGGCCAAAATGTACCAGCCAGGCCCAGGTTCTGATGCTAGAGTAGCGAAAAGGTTACTGTAGGCATCAGTGGATTTTGCAAATCAGCTTGTGTACCACAAAGAGAGATCTCGTCTCTGACCAGTACCAGCTGGACACCTGTGGCCACTTGGCTGAGCATCCAGGAATGAGCTGGACCTGGCTTAGGGATCCAAGAATGTGGGCACGATCCCCCTCGGCCTGTGACCTCTCCAGCTAGTGGAGTCCAACCAACTATACAAGGCTGCCTTGCCCGCAACCCAAATGCCCCAGCCTCAATCCCCACACCCAGCCGGGCTATCAAGTGGTGACTAACGTATTTATCCATCATCATTTAAAACCCAGTCTCCCAGTGATGTGATTCAGTTAGATCCACACAAAGCACGCAAAATGCTTCATCACTTGTGCCCAGGGGGCCTCCAGTGTCTGGAATGCCCAATAGCACAGCTAATGAGACATCCCTGGAACCTGAGCCTCCTGCATACCCCAGACATGAGCCTAGATGTGACCTGAGCAAGCCAAGGGTGACTCCTCCCCCACGTTGCAGCTCCCTGGGGTGGCCTCTGGAGGAAAGAAATATACTAGGTCCTTGAGCAGGGACCTGGGGGCAGGAAGAGCAGAGGGCCTGGCCGGACCAGACAGGACACCTCTGCCCCAGAGAAACCTCTAGCCAGACTCTACTAGATAGAGAGGACATAGCACTAGTGACTCCACCTATCCTCCAAGCTTAAACCCGAGGCACCATTCAGGGTGTTCTTAATCACGTCCAGGCTCAGTGCCCTTGGAGCAGCTTTGTGGGCCAGCAAGTGGAGGGGGTACTAGAATCAGAAAAGAAGGAGGGAGAAGCAAGCTGGAGTAGTTTGGGGTGTTGGCGGTAGAGGGAATGGGGAGAAGCTGACTTCTTTTGACAGCAGAGTGTGAGTCAGATGGCGAGAGAGTGGCAAGCAGGGTGCCATCTCTCATTCAATGCAGTTACAGGCCCTCCAGTGTGTCCCTGCAGCCCATGTCCATGTACAGCCACAAGGGCTTCCTTCCCTGTGGAGGGGACAGGAGTTCGATGCCCTCACCTCGGACTTCTCTGTTCAAAGGGAAATGGGGCCAGTGTGTCTGTGTTCAGAGCCAAGGGTCCATGGAGCTGAGACTAGACTCCTCCATGCTCAGAGGGCCAGAACTGGAAGGGCCACAGACCCCCAAAGCCCCACCTGGCCCCCCAGGGACAAAATCAGCTCTTCTTCTGCACCCAGTTTGGGGAGGGGTAGGCCCTGGTCCCACTTTCCTAATTGAGAGGTTCTAGGGCATCAAGAAGAGATCTATATTTGTTCCTATTCCAAAGAAGGGTGAACCAACAGAGTGTGGAAACTACAGAACACTATCATTGATTTCACATGCAAGCTAGATTCGACTGAAGATTATCCAAAAACGACTGGAGCAGCACATCAGCAGAGAATTGCCAGAAGTCCAGGCTGGGTTTAGAAGGGGTCGTGGTACTAGGCATATTATAGCTGATGTTAGATGGATCTTAGCTGAAAGCAGAGAATACCAGAAGAATGTGTATCTCTGTTTCATTGATTATGCAAAGGCGTTTGACTATGTGGATCATAACAAACTGACTGACTCTGAGAAGAATGGGAATCCCTGAACATTTAATCGTGCTAATGCGAAACCTATACTTGGACCAGAAGCAGTCGTCAGAACAGAGCAGGGTAACACTGCATGAATGGTTCAAAATTGGGAAGGGTGTATGCCAGGGGTGTGTCCTATCTCCATACCTTTTCAACCTGTATGCAGAGCAGATTATCTGAGAGGCTGGGCTCTATGAGGAGAAGTGTGCCGTCAGGATTGGTGGAAGATCTATTAACAATCTGCGTTATGCAGATGACACAACCCTGCTTGCTGAAACTGAGGAGGACCTCATGCACTTGCTGCAGAAGGTCAAGGACTGCAGCCTTCAGTATGGACTGAGGCTCACTGTCAAGAAGACAAAGATTCTCAACACTGGACCAATTGGTAGCATCAGGATGGATGGTGAAGTGATTGAGATTGTTCACAGCTTCAGTTTGCTCGGCTCCACGGTCAACACTCTTGGCACCAGCAGCCAGGAAATAAAAAAACATATTGTGATGGGAAAGTCTGCTGTTAGGGACCTCTCTAGAGTACTCAAGAGCAACGGTGTCTCTCTGGAGACTAAGGTGCACCTGATACAGGCCATGGTCTTTGCAATCACTTGTTATGCATCAGAGAGTTGGACAATGACTGGGGAGGATAGAAGGAGAATTGATGCCTTTGAGCTGTAGTGCTGGAGAAGAGTATTGAATGTACCATGGACTGCCAAGAAAACGAACAGATTTATTCTGGAGAGGGTTAAACCAAGCTTCTCCTTGGAGGCAAGGATTCTGGGGCTTCGTCTGACATACTTTGGGCATATTGCAAGGAGGGACAGATCCTTGGAGAGGGACATCATGGTTGGGAGGGTGGAAGGTCGGCGCAAGAGGGGAAGACCCTCTATGAGATGGATTGATTCAGTGACTGGGATAATTGGGATCGGTGTGTCAGAGGCAGTGCGACTGGCACAGGATAGAGCAGGGTTTAGGGCTGTTGTACGTAGGGTCGCTATGAGTCGCAAACGACTTGACGGCACATAACAACAACAACAAGGGCATCAGGGAGCTCTGGTGGACTAGTGGCAAGAAGCTGCACTGCAATCCCAAACATGTGCAGCTGGAATCAGCCAGTTGCTTCACGGAAGAAGGTTGTGGCATTTCCTCCCATGCAGTTAACTATCTCTGAAAACCTGTTGAAGGGTCATCTATAAGTCGGTTCCGAGTAGACGGTACACAATAAACAACAGAGCATCAGCCTCAGGAGCTCTGGTGGCTTAATGGGAAGGAATTGCACTGCCAGTCCAAAGGTACAGGGTTCAAACTTAAGAAAGATAGCTAATCTCCTCCCAGGCAATTTACTGCCTCTGAAACCCTGCTGGAGGGTCAGCCATGGTTCGATTCCAACTCGACGGTACATAACAGAGCACAGCCCGGTCACCTCTCACACTGCCTCCTCCAGGACAGACCCCTGCATGCTCCCCTGATGCTTCCTGTGCCTCAACATTCCACCTCTGTGTCCACCCGAGCCCCATGACTGTGCACTCCCAGCACCCCACTCCAGAGCCCCACAGCTTGTTCCCTGCCCCTGAGCCAAGGCTCTCAGCCCAAAGCCATTCAGTGTGCCATTGCTCCTCCCAGATGTGATGGACAATTAGGAAATGAACCCTCAAAAAACTTGGTTCCCAATTAACCAAATAAGTGAAATGAAGAGAAAAAACACCCTCCCTCCCCAAGGCCCAATGTCAGTAATATGTAATTGCCAAAGGCACTATTTTATTATTTTGTTGATATGAAATATTTCAGTCATTTAATTGTCTCTTAACTTTGGAGCAGGCGATTTGCATTTTGCTCCAAAGAAAAGAGGGCTTCGCAGACGTGGACAATTGCCAGATCCTCTGAAACTCTATTTTGGTTAAATTACAGCACCCAGATTTTAGTGACAAAGCGCATTGATTTTATATTCAAAAAGATTTTTATATTTAGTCTCTTAACCTTTTGTGATTCCCGCCCACAGCTTTAAACTGTAGAACCCTTTTATGTTAATTGCTGGCAGTGGGGTGCCTGCCTCAGCCCCCCCCCATAATTTAAGCCCATTGAATCATAATGCAGGTGCTGATAATTGCAGGACGGACAGCAATGGGCGCTGAGCGGAGCGCTCACATAAGCTCTTGGAAATTGGATTTGGGAACTGAAAATGCTTGGCAGTGAGGGGAACCTCCATGCACCCCCCACCTTTTCTTTTTTCTCAAATGCACAAACCCTCCCGGAAACTGTTGTCAATCGATCTGAGTGATTTCCCTCTTTTCATTTGTGGAACAAATGGTCCCCGTATTCATCAGTCCGGGTCTGTGAAGAATCAAGCGTTATTGTAAGACAATTCTCCAAACCAAGGTGCCCTTTGCTGCTGGTTCACGCACCCCGATAAAAGCAAAGGAGCTCAGTAGAGGATTTCTGGAAATTCCTCTGCCTCCTGGGATGCTAAGGAGCTTTAATATTAATTGTCTGTAGCTCATTACGGCCAAAGTAGCAGGAAGAATCCACATTCTTAAAGGCAGGTTAGTGCTATGAAGTTGCTGGGGTTTGTGATTGGTTTCTATTTTTGTGGTTTTTTTAAATCCAAGAATTTGATCATCTAGAGATGTCCCAGAAAAAAAAAATACTGCTTAAAAATATAGTGTGTTACTCCAACTCCAATACCATGGACACACGTGGAAAATGAACTGAGATGTATGTGAGTCTGCCAAAATCAGTTTGCCAGTCAGCCGGATATTTGGAGAAGGTTGAACCAGGTGATAAGAAGGCTCATGATGTGTGTATTATTGTTGTCATGCACCATTGAGTCGGAACTGACTTCCGGCTGACCCTCCAGTAGGTTTTCAGAGGCAGTAGATCACACGGGAGAAATTTGCCCATTCTTCTCCGACAGAGCAGCTGGTGGATTTGAACTGCCTGCCTTTGGGTTGGCAGCACAGCACCTTACTTCTAGGTCACCAGGGCTGATGTGTGTAACAAGGCCAGGCATGTTTCCTGCACTGAGACCTCAGGTTTCCACTGGCTGATTTTCCAAAGCAGAGCATCAGCATCGAGCCTTTCTCCCTAGTCTCTCTGAATCTAGAGATCTTGCTGGAATCCGTCCGTGGTGAGTGACCCTACAGTTATTTGTGAAATGCCCGTGACGTAGCTTCCAGCCTCACAGCCATGGACAAGCCACCATGGCAAAACAAACTGACAGGCCTCATACAAGTTCTCAAAAGCAAAGATGTCACTTTGAGACCTAACATACGCTTGGCCCAAGCTACGGTCTTCTTACTCTCATACACATGTGAAATTTAAAAAATGAGACTGGAAGACCGAAGACTTGATGCCTTTGAATTGCAATGTTGGTGGAGAATATTGACTATACTGTGAACCTCCAAAGGACAGGCAGAACTGCCTTCGAAGAAATGCATCCAAATGTCCCTTCAAAGTGAACAGTAGGGAGTTTTTCAGCTCACCTGCTTTGGGCAGGTCCTTGAGAGAGACCAATGGCTGGAGAAGGATATTGTGCTCAATAAAGTAGAGAGCCAGCTTGAAAGAGAGACCCTCGGTGAGACAGAATGACACAGTGACCATGACAATGGCATCAAGCACACGGGAGATGGGGAGGACTGAGCAGTGTTTTCTTCTGTTCTTCCGGAGGTCACTGCCTACAGCTGACTCAGAGACTGACTCCAGCAGACACTGAGACAGGGAGAAGGCTTCACTTACAGCTGAAGCACTCAAATCCAGTGTAGGGAACTGCTTGCTGGTCCAAGTTTAATCTCTCAGCATCCCTCCTTCTAGGATCGCTGGTTCTCCTCAAAGATCTTGCTGTCCCCATTTCTTTCCATCCTGAACTATGCAACCTTGAAGACGTTAAGTGGGGCCTGGGCAAGACAGGCGTTCCAGAGAGGGGCTGGATCTGTGAAGGCTCCCAAGGGGCAGCAGAGGCAGGGCAGGGACAGCACCGTACAGGGGTAGACCCACCACTGGAAGCAGGAGCCCACGGGCGCAAGGAGGGCGTCCATGCAAAATGGATTATGTCACAGGACACGCCATTCAGGGCACTAGAATGCTGGCTGCTTTCTTGGGGTTGGGGCAGGAACGTCATATGGAAAATAAAGTGGATAATGAGTATGAAACTGGAGGTTTGGCTTAAAATGAGGAGTGTGTGAACCTCTGGATTGCATTCAAGACAGAAATAACCCCAAATATAAGTGTATATGCACACATATGTGTACATATGTTTTTGTTATTGTGTACCGTTGACAGCGCAGGAGAGGAAGACCCCAGATGAGATGAATTGATACAGTAACGGGCAATGGGGTAGGTGTGTGGGAGTCAGTGGGACTGGTTCAGGGCAGGGCAGGCTTCAGTGCTGTTGTACATAGGGTCACTATGAGCCACAGGTGACTTGAGGGCACATGACAACAGCAACAACCGTTGAGTCAAGACCAACCCATAGCTGACCCTCCACGAGGCTTTTGGGGGGCAGTAAATCACATGGAAGGAGATTGCCCCTCCTTATCCCGCAAATCCCTTGGTGGATTTGAACCACAAGACTTTGAAATGTTAATGCAGCTCCTTACCAATAGGCCCCTAGAGTTAAGTACAACTCATCGTGACCCTATGATGACTCCAACCAGGTGGATTGACACAGTGACTGCTGCAGTGGGCTCTCGTGTGTCAGGAGGTGTGAGGATGGCACTGGATAGAACAGGGTTCAGATCTGTTGTTCATAGAGTCGTTATGTGTTGTACTCAACTCAACAACACTTAACAACAGCAACAACAACATAGTACACCTGTGAACAACATATCTGAATCCTATCCAATTCTGTGCCATCCTCATAATTTCTGAAATACTTGAACCCATTGCTAAGTCATGGTGTCCATCAATCTGGTTGAGAGTCTTTCTCTCTTTCACTGACCTTCCACCTTTCCAAGCATCTCCAAGGAACAACTTCTCCTAGCAACAAGCCCAACATATGAGCTTTATCATATTTCCTCCAAGGAGCACTTTGGCTGCCCATTCTCCCAGACATATTGCTTTGTTCTTTTGGCCATCCATGGGATATTCAGTACTCTTCTCCAACACCACAACTCAAAACATCAATTCATCTTTTGTCATTCTTATTCATTGTCTAGTTTTCAGATGCATAGAAAGTGATTGAAAAGATCATGACTTGAATCAGGTGCACCTTAGTCCTCAATCTGAGAGGTCCTTGACTGCAAACTTTCTAGTGCAATACATCGTCTGATCTCTTGACTGCTATTAGCAAGAGTGTTGATTGTGGATCCAAGTATAGTAAAGTTGTTGATCATTTGTCTTGGAAAAGTTGCGGCAAGAATGCTTCTTGGAGGTAAGGATGGCAAAGCTTCTGCTCTCATACTTTGGACATGTTGCTGGGAGAGACTGTTCCTTGGAAAAGAAGATCATGCTTGGAAGAGTGGAGGGTCAGCGAAAGAAAGTCCCACATCAAGACATAGTGACATGGTGACTGCGGCAATGAGCCCAAGTGTATCAGAGATGGAGAGGGTGGCACCGGATATGACAGGATTCAGATTTGTTGTTTATAGGGTTGTTATGAGTCGTGCTCGACTCGATGATATCTAGCAACAACAACAATATCATGATATTGCCTATCAGACCAATGTTGAGAATTTGTTTTCTTGAGGTTGAGACATAATCCCTATTGGAAGCTATAGTCTTTAATTTTCTAATGGTACATATATGTGTGTGCTACAATACTCCTTGGCTCAGAGAGAGTCTGGGGCCACTCAGCAGTGAGCACACCTGATGGCCAGGTAGGGGTTTCTAAACACTTCTCTGCACTAAAGGATCCAGATTCCCTGGAGAAGTGGCTGGTGTTGAGGGTAGCTTACTATGCAGGAGTTGGAGGGTGGGTAAGAGAGGATGGAAGGAAGGAGGAAGAGGGTGAAGGAGGAAGGAAAGATGGCGGTGAGAGACAAAAAGCAAAGGAATGAGGGAGGGGACGAGCGAAGCAATATCTCACCTCAGAGACCAGTGTTGGGAGGCCTGGGAGGAGGGCAGGCAGAAGTGCCACACCGAGCAAGAGCCCATGCCCAGGGGACAAGGGCAGGGCTCTAACTGGTACAGTGCAGAAGAGAGGAGGGACGGTCTCTCTTGTGCCCTGGGAGACATGATTGAGCATGATTGTGCTTGAGTGTAACAGTGAGTTAGAGGGTGAGTGTGCATGCTGCATGAGAGCCTGTGTGCACGGATGCCTGAATATGCACGTGTGGGTTCACTTGTATGTGTGTGCATGCACGTACCTGAATGTGTCTTTATGCATATGTACTAGGATATATATTGCCAGAGACTGTACATCTATGTGGATGTGTGTGTGTGTGTGTGTGTGTGTGCACATGCATGCACTAGGGGATGTGTGGAGGAGTGTAGCCATATGTGTGAGTGAGTGTGAGAGTGTGAGTGTGAGGGTGCATGGACTTAGCTGTAGGAGCGTGTGTGTCTGTGCGTGTACATAGAGCCATATGTACACGTATGTCAACACTGTTGGACGATGACTCAGGATGACAGAGGAAGAATCAAAGCCTTCCAGCTGTGGTGCTAGAGAAGAGGCTTGAACATACCATGAACTGCCAAGAAAACAAATAGGTCTGTCATGGAGAGGGTGAAACCAAATCTCTCCTCAGAGGATAGGATTTTGAAGCTCTGCCTCACTTACTTAGGGCACGTGGCCAGGAGAGACAGGTCCTTGGAGAAGGACATCATGCTCGGAAGGGTGGACAGTCAGAGCAGTAGAGGGAGACCCAGGATGAGATTAACTGATACAATAAATGGGGCAATGGGGGTTGGTGTGTCGGAATTAGTGAGACTGGCTCAGGACAGGGAAGGATTCAGAGCTGCTGTATGTAGGGTTGCTATGCATCGCAAGTGGCTCAACCAATAATTTCTATGACAGGTTTGGAAGCAGAAATGGCATCCCCTTCCTAAACAACATGCCTCTGGAAACTCTATGAACTTTGATAAACGTCGATAGTTGTAGAGGGGCTTCAGGCCTTTTGTTTATAGGGCCGCTATGAGTCGTGCTTGACTCAAAGGCAATCAACAACAACAACAACACATATATGTACGAATGCACACATCTAGGCTTATTTTCATCTATCTTGATGATGTGGTTCAAAAGTTCACACACTCCTAATTCTAAGCCAACACCTTCAGCTTCCTTCTCCTTCTCACACTAGAAAGTGAAAATGCAGAGAGTAGCATCCACTCCCTAAACATGCCTCTGGAAACGTTGAGAAACAATGATCTTTCTAGAAAAGCTTCCGGTCTTTTGCTCATAGAGTCGCTAGGAGTCACGCTTGACTCGATGGCAATCAACAACAAACAACAACAACACGTACTTAGGAATGTGTGTGTGAATTTGTACGGATGACTGTGAATCTGTGTGAGTCCAGGAGTGAGAGCAGGTTTGTGTCTGGGAGCGTGTGATGTGTGCACACTTGTGTTGGGTGGATGTGAGCATGCACATGGGTGACTGGGTATCTGTGTTGTGCACGTGTGATTACATGCGTGGATATGTGTACACATGAGTGTGTGTCTGCACACGTGTGTGTGTGTGAGTGCATAGAGGTGAGTGTGTGTAACTGCATTTGGGCAAGATGTGGGTGTGGGACGTGGATGGGTGTGTGGGAAGCTGGCCCCTGGGATCACAGGCTGGGGATGTAGCTACCAAAGTCCTGTCCTTTTCCGTCACGTTCTGACTGCAGAGGAGTCTGGCTAATGTTTGGTGTTAGAGGACTGAGGTTTGCGCAGGTACTTGAGACATGTCTTCCTCACAGAGCTCCAGCGACTTTGGTGTCACCTCTCCAACTACTTAAAACTCCAGCGTTGTCTCTGCAGTAGCCAGAGGCAAAGACACCGACATCATTTCATCCCCTTCTCCATTCTTCAGGCAGACTGGCCAGGGAATCCCCTGGTCCTGCAGGGACCTCTCTGGAATCAAGGACCTAACAGGCTATGTCCAGGCCTCATCCTCAGGACAGCACCCTGCATACATGGTTTTTATGCAGCCACTGGGTGACTGAATCTAGTTTCCCAATGACCTGGAATCTAGTTTTCCAATGCCCACCTCTCCACACTGTCCCTCCTCTCCATTTCTGTCCCTGAGCCTCCCCAGCCCTCTGTGTATCAGGAACGTTCACCGGTAGCCCAGGCCATGGACTCCTCAAGCCATATATAGATGGTGATGGGAGCCCTGGATAAGTAGACGCCGTGTTTCCCTCTCAGCTCATTCAGTCCTGCTGGTGCCACAACCATGTCCAGTGACCCCATCCGGCAGGAGAAACTCCACATGCCACACTTCAGGGCACACACAAATCCTCTCTTAGATACAGGACCTTATCAATTTTTCTTTTCAAAAGGAAGCTTACTGCCCAAAGGATGGGACCCTCCTCCTTCCTTCCCAGCATATTATAGTGCCCCCAGGGGCAGGACAGGATCGGTGGCCACATGGCCACTGCGTTTGAACTGACAGATCGTCCTCGTGGACCAGGCATCTCCTCACAAGTGACCACTGTCCGCCGGTGTGGACAATCTGTGGGGCCTCTCCATGCAGGGTCCACTGCAAATATTCCTTCCACTTCTTTCCAGAAGACCAGGAGGCAGTGGGCTCTTATGGCTGAGAGAAGCCCGAACAAGTTCAAAGCCCACAGTTGGACGCATGCTGCTCTCAATCCCAGCGCTTGGATCAGGCAGCGTGGCACTGAGGCATCTCCTGCAGGCCCCGTGGGCCCCCTGCGCAGCTGCCACCCAGGACCTGCCCTCTCTGTCAGTGGTCACCGTCCTCTGCTGACCCCTGGGCACTGGACGACATGCAAATGCTTTAAGGTGTTCTTCCTACTGGCTCGCTGCTGCCCGCTGTCACCCTCATAGACTGAGCTCTTCATCTGAGGAGGCCCCCCCATCACTGTGGGCAGAAAAGGCCCATGTGGCTCTCTCGCCAGCCCCCTCCTCCTCAAGCCAGGCACTGTCTTCAGAGTGGCCAGAAGAAGGGCTGGATGTCTAGAAACAACAAGCAATGTTTTCAAGCGAATTAAGTCACCGGAGGAGAGAGCCCGTTAGGGCTGTAAGTAGAGACCTGGAGGCCAGTGTGTGATCTGGCATCCATTGGGCCCCTGGCCTCCTGTGGTGGGCACGTGCAGTGATTCCCCACCCCCACCCCGGCTTCTATGGAACGCCTTCAAGAGGACAAGGAACAGTGTGGCCCTGAGAGCATCCGTGTCCCCAAGGGCCTGGCTGTGACATCCTTAGGGCCAGAGACCTGTGACCCAGGGAGCCTCACCTGCCGCCCACCTGCCTGCTGCCCCAGGGGCTGTAACCCTGCCTCACCCTGGTGGTGCCCCAGCCCTGAGCCACCGAGCTGTGTACAAACAGCTTGGTGGTGGTGGGGAGGAGTAGGGGAGTGCTGGAGGTAAGCAGTGGGCGGGGGTGTCAGAAACAGACTCTGGAAAGAACCCCAAATTAGCCCCGTGGTCTTGGCGGCTTGCCAGCAAAAGCAGCTCTCTTCCCGCTCAGTTTGTGGTCCTGTGAATCTGAGCGCCAGAAGGAGCGTCTGCAAACAGCAGCTTGCCCGCAAGGTATTGGGGACACATTAGTGCGGGGCC
The DNA here is from genome assembly GCF_000299155.1 of Elephantulus edwardii. Lineage (NCBI taxonomy): Eukaryota > Metazoa > Chordata > Mammalia > Macroscelidea > Macroscelididae > Elephantulus > Elephantulus edwardii. The sequence continues at coordinate 15,507,075 of NW_006399795.1, forward strand.
TCCACAAAGGGAGAGCAGCAGCCAGCTGAGGTGGGGTGCAGTTAGGAAAAAAACGGTATTCGAAGCAGGGATAGTGATGACACCAGAATGCTTAAGTGGCTGTGTCACCAAGGCCGGCCTTTATCCTCGACATGGAAGAGCTCCTCTTCCAGGGAGACGGTGGCCTTTGTCAGGATGGCCTCAGTGCTTCGGAAAGGGAAATCCAGGAGGCCCAGGGGTCGTGAGGTGGGCGAGCCCAGAGCCTGCAGAGACGCACCCTGCCTGGGGTCCCTGGTCCACTGTCCACCTTCTAGACTGGAGTATCCAAGAACTGGACTGAGAAAGCATCAAAGGTCTCTTGCCACGGAAGCCACGTCATGTGATGCTCATTGTCCACACTCTCAAAAATAAAAACAATTTTGGAAATGTTTTAAGTCTAAAACACCTCGATTTTTTTTTAAAGAGACTTCTAAGACATCCACTGTCAAACTCCTTCGAACCACTTTAAGTAGCCTTCTGCCTTAAAAACCCAGAAACAATTTACCTATTAAACCAAAAATTACAATCAGTGTACCCAGTAAGACTTGGTAGATACCATCCAGCCAATCTCGACTCAGGGGGACCCATGTGACCGAGTAGAATGTTCTCGTGGCGATTTTAAGCTATACCCTTTATTTAGGGCAGCAGATCACCAGGTCTTTTCTCCCACAGAGCAGTGCAACTCTTTACCACTAAGCCACCAGAGTTCCCACGAGGGGTGCAGAACCTCCGTATTCACTTTGAGGGGCACAGCATAGCCCCTAAAAAGTGGCAAGGTCCCTGTGCTGCTGTGTGTGCCACTATTTAAACTGCTTCTACAACAAACGGTGGCTCTTGAGTCTGGGTGTGATAAAATATCTTGATTTTTAAAAATAATACACCATGGTGCAA
>NW_006399795.1:15508738-15552792 GCF_000299155.1 Elephantulus edwardii
AAAAAAAAAAATACACCAGGTCTTGTCATGAAATAGAGGGGCCCAGGAGGCCAGGAGAGATCTTGCCAAAGTTCTGCGGTCATGAAGTCAAGCTCTGTGGGCTTTGTCATAGGTGAGGTCCTGGCACGCCTACTGCTACAGGAATGAGACTAGGGTACAGCCAAACCAGAAGCAAGGGTGTCCCCGTGGGCCAGGAAATGCCCTGGACACATGAAGGGAGGGGGGTCCTTAACTGCTGACAGAAGTGACAAAATTGAAGGTGGTGACAATGGTGATGGTGGCATCTTAATGTCTTAGTGCTCCTGTAACTGGGGTCATAGTCCACACAGCATGTTGTGCTGCTCGCCAAAAAGCTGCCCTTCTCCAGCAGTTCGAATCCACGAGCCATTCCGAGGGAGGAAGACACTCTGTCTCCTTCCATGAAGATTTACAGCCTCAGGAACCTGGTGGCAGGTCGCTATGAGTCAGAACTGAGTGTGAATGAGTAACGGTGACAGAAATGCCACAAATGGGTGGCTTTAATGAACAGAAATGGAGTTATTGCTTGTCGTTAGGTGCCAGCAAGTCGAATATGACTTACAGCGGCCTTGTGAACAACAGATCTGAACCCTGTCCTATCCTGTGCCATCCTCATCAGCAATCTCTGACACACGCGAGCCCATTGCTGCAGTCACTGCATCAATCCATCTGGTTTAGAGGTCTTTGTCTTTCACTGACCCTCCACAGTCTCAAGCATGATGTCCTTCTCCAAGGAAAAGCGTCTCCTAGCAACATACCCAAAGTGTGTGAGGCAAAGCTTTTCCATCCTTGCCTCTAAGAAGCACAGTGGTTGCTTTCTCCAAGATATATGTCTATTTGTTCTTTTTACAGTCTATGGGATATTCAAGACACTTCTCCAGCACCACAACTCAAAGGCATCAGTTCCTCTTCTGTAATCCTTATTCATTGTCCAACTCTTAGATGCATAGCAGGTGATTAGAAAAACTATGGCTTGAATCAGGCATGCCTTAGCCTGACACCATTGCTCTTCAGGACTTTGGAAGCATCCCTGACATCAGACTTTCTCACTACTGTATGTCTTCTGCTCTCCTGACTGCTAGTACAAAGGGTATTGATTGAAGGGTAGATCCAAAAAAGATGAAATTGTTGGCAATCTTTTCTCCAAGTATCATGCAGTTGCCTTTTGGCCCAGTGGTGAAGACTCGAATCTGAACTCAGGGCACCCGCTCTAAGGGAAGGCTTTCCTAGCTGTCAGCTCCAGCAGAAGGCCAGTGTCTTTTGGCAGCTTCTGCTTCTGGGTTCCTTAGCAATAGCCGTGTGTCTGTCTTCCCCAGTTTGTGCTTGTTTGCTTCTATGCCTCAATTGTGTCTTTTTCTATCTCAAAGGTGATTGCCCTAAGACAAACCCTACACTGATATGGTCTCATTAATATAACACTGATTTGGTCTCATTAATATAACAAAGGGGGGATAAACCTATCCCCCAATGGGATGATATGGCCAGGTTAGGATTTACAGCATGTGCTGCGAGCGGGGGCACTCTAATCTGTCACATGTGGGGAGGACGGTCATGGTAATGTCAACGGTGATGGTGGTGATGGTGGCAACTATTGCAGTGATGGTGATGATGTTGGCAGTGACAGTGGTGATCTTGGTGGTGTTGGCACTGACAGCGGTAACAGTGATGAGGTTGGTGGTGACGGGAATAGCCTGAGGACGACGATGACCAAGTAACGAGGGTGAGGCCTATGGTGGCAGCATTGGCAGTGACAACGGGTGACAGCAGGGATGACAGTTTTGGTGGTGAGGTTGGTGACAATGGTTTGGTGACAGTGTTGCCAGTGTTGATGGTGCTAAGAATGGTGGTGAGGTTGTGAGGATGGTGATGGTGGTGGTGGGACTGGAGAAGGGGTCCAGCTGATGGCGGTGATGCCCAGGGAGGCTGTCACAGGGACACTGGCTCTCGGGAGTGGGTCTTTCTGTGGTTTGGAGCGGAGGGAACCAGGATACAAGTGCACACCCCCCGCACCTGTCTCCTGACAATACCCCCATCAGCTGATGGCAGCAGAGGTCAGAGATGAGGTCAAGGTGAGATCAGCCACCCACACCAGGGCAGGATGGAGGGCAGGCAGTGGGTCTGGAGAGATCAGAGACCATGTACCAGCATGTGTGCCCTATGGATGAACAGAAGGGGAGGGGTGGCTCAGGGATGACAGGAGTCAAAGCAGCCTGACACCGAGGCCACCAGGAAAGGAGTGTTCCCACTCCAGTGGCTCTTCCTGCCCGCCATTCCCAGGCCTTCTCTCCCTCTGGAGGCTTGCACCCTATCCACGGCCCTGGACTCACCGTGTGAGATGTTGGGAGCGCAGCTCCAGTGCTCACCAGGCTAACAGCAAGCGCCTTGGCTAATTGAGCCCAGCCTTAAAGACTAATGCACCGTGTCCGTCACCTCTACGTGAGGTAGGCCCAGCCCCTCAGGACTATTAACAGCATATTTTTGTGATTTCCTTTAAATGTCACAAACACCCTGGCCAGGCCCACTGTCCCTGGGAGGCGTCGTCAGACTGGCCCAGGACAGGACAGACAGCCCGGTGAGTCCTGTCCGTTCTGGCAACTTGGCCACCTTCTGCCGGGACGCCCTACACAGGTGATTAGTGCTTCTAATTGGGTTGGCTGTAAAAAGATAATTAATTGGCATTTCCCTCCCACAGAGGTCAAGCTGCCCCCCTTCCAGGCTGGCTCCTGTCCTCCAAGCCCTCCTCCCTCTGGGTAGCACAGCGACCTTTATCTTGCTGATAAAGCCATAATGGTCGTAATTAAAATCGACACAAGGCTGCAGGAGTGACTCTCCGAGCAGGAGCTGGTGTCTGATAGCAGGAGCCTGCCTCATGCAAGGCCATGGTGCCGAGCACAGCCTGGTCTGAGAAAAGGGGACAGGTGGGCACCGGGAGGATCCCAGAAACCCGTTGGGAGAAGCTCAAGGTGCCTGCAAGCCAATGAGCGACCTTTACTCAGAAGCATTGGTCTGGGCCCCTTCAAGCTCCTCAGAAAGACAGTTCTCTCTCTTCTGTAGAACTAATTTTTTTAACAATCTCTATGTTCATCCACACTCTTGGTACCAGCAGCTAGGAAATCAAAAGATAACTTTCATTGGGAAAGTCTGCTGTCAGGGACCTCTCCTCTGGAGCAACAATGTCAGTCTGGACAGTAAGGTGTGCCTAATACAGGCCATAGTCTTCTCAATCACTTGCTATGTATACATTAGAAATCGGGACAATGACTAGGGATGATAGAATGAGAACTGATGCCTTTGAGCTGTGGTGCTGAAGAAGAGCATTGACTATACCACGGACTGCTAGGAGAGCAAACAGGTTCATCCTAAAGAGGGTGAAACCAGGCTGCTCCTTGGAGGCAAGGATTCTGAAGCTCTGTCTGACATACTTTGGGCATGTTGCAAGGAGGGCCCAGTCGTTAGAGAAGGACGTCATGCTTGGGAGGGTAGAGGGACAGCGCAAGAGACGAAGACCCTGGATGAGATGGATTGACTCAGTGCCTGGGGTAATGGGCGTAGGTGTGTCAGAGACAATAAGGTTGGCTCAGGATAGAGTGGAGTTCAGAGCAGTTTGTACATAGGGTTGCTATGAGTCACAAATGACTCAACAGGACATAACAACAACAACAATAATGTCCATCCGAGGAGTTCTAATGGCGTATTGGTAAAGAGCTGCGCTACCAACCCAAAGGTACACGGTTTGAATCCACCCGCTGTTCCATGGGAGTAAATGGGTAGTCTCCTCTCATGCAATTTACTGCCTCTGAAAACCCACTGGAGCTTCAGCTATGAGTTAGTTCTGACTGAACGATACGTAAGTGTAAACAATGTTCATCCAATTGTCTGGAAGGTTGGTTTTTAAAAAAAAAAAAAAATTTGATTGTTCCTGTACCAATCAGATCTGATTTGATGGTACACGCACAAAAAATAATAAAAATTAAAAAAATTGATTGTTGTCCATTTTCTCGGACATTTTAAACTAAGCCCAGGTTAATGTGAGAACTCCAACCCCAGATTCCGGCTGGCCTTTCCCTCAGGCCCCAGATGGGGAACAAGGTGTTTCTTCTGAAAACTGTGCTCTCTTTGAACGGAAGTCAGATTTTAACTCTTTAGAAAGAAAAGCAAACCAGTTGCCGTTGGTGTACCCCAAGTCTTGGAAGCCCCGGGTGTGTCAGGGGAGAGACGGGCTCTGCAGGTCGTCAGTGGCTGACCATTGAGAAGCAGATGGCCAGGCCTTTCTTCCGAGGTGCCTCTGGGCAGACTCCACCCTCTCTTAGCAGTAGAGCATGTGAACTATTTGTAGCACCCAGAGACTCCTCATGGTAAGGAGTTAGGCTGCCAAACCCAAGGCGCTTGGTTCGAATAGACCAGCAGCTCTATGGGAGAAAGATGGGCTATTCCCTGTGCAGTTTACTGCCCCTGAAAACCCTCTGGAGGGGCAGCTATGAGTTGATTCTGACTTGACGGGACATAACAACAACAGCAACACAACAGGGACTCCTTGGTGCCGCTGGCTGGCATGTGCTGCCAAGCGTCTGGCCTTTCATCTTCTGTGGTTTGGTTCAATCTGGTCCACAATGCAAACAGGCCGAGCTGTCCAGGAGGTGTGCTCGGTGGAACAGCTCATCCGACCCTGGTAGCACCCCTAGTAACACCTCTAGGTGCCTACCGGAAGCTGGGGTGCCAGGAGATGGGACAAGTAGATAAAAATCCCCACAGACAGACAGAGGTGGCCCTGTGAGTGCAGTGGGTGGTCAGAGTGGCCGATGGAGGGGCTGGACTGCACTGTACGCTGGGAGTAATGATTAGAGCATAAAGCAGAGGGACCCAACCTGGTTTCCATTTAAGTGGCTGCTTCTGTGTGTAAGGCCCAGATAGACGGGTGAGAGGCGGCCCTGGTGCCAGGCTAAGGGCTGCATGATGGCGGGGAGGGCAGAGGGACACCATTGGGTGGATCAGATATGAAAGGAAGTGACGTCAGTCACGCCACTGCTGCAGAAATCAAGCAGTAATGATCCCAGAGTGGGGCTGATCCCGATACTTACAGCTGTGCACGTGGCGTGCATATCACAGGGAAGGGGAACAGGCAGGTATGGAGGTGAAATCTGTAGCGTATGCAAGACAAGTGCATGTACACACACACACACACACGGAGACAGAAATCAAGGGAAGATCTTCCACCAGCCTGGGAACGAAGGAACTCTTGGGTCTACCGACAAGCAAAAAAATCAATATTGTCCAGATTCTGACTTAAACAGGTGTCTGCTAAAACTATTTTTTTAAAAAAAAATGGGTATTTCTATCCTTCATAGCCCCCTCCTTAGTGTTCCTTAGAGGCAAGATTGGTGAAAGCTCCTGTCACATACTGTGGGCGTGTTGTTAGGAAGGGCCCGTTCTTGGAAAAAGATGGCATTCTTGGAAAAGTGGAGGGTCAGCGAAGGAGGGGGAGACCCTCAGTGAGCAGGGTTAACACAGCAACTGCAGCAATGGGCTGGAGTACCCGGAATGGGGAGGCCGGCACAGGACAGGGCAGGGTCACCGTGAGCCATGGTCAACTCGATGGCACCGGACAGTAAGGTATTTGTGTAGGTATATGTTTCGAATCCAACAGATGCTCCGCTGGAGAAGGAGGGACAATCTTCTCCTGTGCCAGTCAGATCCTATTTGATGGTGCACGCACATAAAATTTAAAAAAATTATATATATATATATATTTGTGTAATATCAATACAAGGAAACGAAAACATGTGGTGTTATCCCGTGTCCCTTCCTCAGTTATTGTGTACGTTTGACATTAGCTGTGCTGTGACTCCCCGGCTGAGGCATATGGTCATGATGATTAAGGTTATCATAGCCCCTCTGAAGCTTGAACTTCTAGCTAGTTGAGTGGCAATAATGACAGTGTCTCTACTCTGAGGTGGCCACAAGGCCCTGCCTGCAAGTGCTTGTCACCTGATCAGTGCCACACAGATTTAACGATTGTGATTCCCCAGAGAAGGAACCTCTCACACCGCTCAGTCAGGACTTCCGAGGGCAGGACAGCCCAGCACTGGTTCTTTGACCTCGTCTGAGGGAGGAGGTCGCAGCCCAGGCCTAGCTTGAGCATACACTTATTTGCCCACTAGAAATGCTTGCTGGGATTTACATCTATTTCTCAGGCCATTCTCCCCTACACCCCATGGGTCAAAATTTGAAACAACTGCTGTTGGATGTGCCCGGCATCCTTGGCACTCCGTGGTCTTGGGCCCACTCTGGGCGGTCACCTTGGCAGAGGGCGCTGGTGTCTTCCAAGTCATTAGGATACAGAGCAGGCGTCTCTATTGTCCAGAGGTGTCGATAAAAGAGGTAGTCAGAGTCAGCTTCTGCCGAACCCGCGTGGAAACCGCCAGTGCATTGAGAAATGGAAATTATGCCGTCAGCAATATGGTTCCCAGTCATTGCCCAGGACGCAAATAGTGCCAGGACGGCAGAAGCTAATGGAGAGGGGACATTAGCTCAAGAATGTCCTTGCAGGGGGACAGAGTCTACCTGGTATAATGCAACTTAACGATGAAGTTAAGACCCCTCCGAGGGAGATCATTCTCCGGCCTGTAATTTGGAAACACTTCTGCGGCCCATTCTCCCCAGTGTCCCTGTCATGCCCTGGAGAAGCCGGGATCTAAAGAGGGACGTGCCTGCCTCAGGCCCCAGGGTCCCACACTTGCTCAGAGGACAGACTTCTCTCCTTTAAGCCTTCACTTCGTTAACATTCCACTAAAGAGGCCCTCCCACAGGCCCTATTAGCACAATCTTCCTGAGATGTCCCCCACTCCTTTGCACTGCCCACCTGACACACGCATCTCCCCTATCACCCAAACCAGGGCCCCCCTTCCTTTGTTCCCCTGGGCACCACCCCAGATCCCACCCTGACCCATCCTCTGTGTGTCCAGGAGCTAGGATCCTTGTTTTGGTGTCCCCTTCTATGACCTCTAGGCTCCACTCCAGCCCAGACCTCATCCTTCAGGACACCTTTGTCCAGCTGCTCCCACTGCCAGATGTACTTACTCCTGTCCTCCCCATGGTCCCCGTCCACCCCCCGCCCCAGGCAAAGCTGACCCATTGCTGCATCTGAGCTGACCCAAGGCCCAGCACACCCTCTCCTGGCCTCACTTAGCCCTGCTTCCCAGCACTGGGCCTTGGGGCACACTTTGAAGGCTTCCCCTCCCACCAAAGCAGGAGACATGACCCTGGCTCTGTGCAGGGCAGGACTGCAGCCCCACTGGAGGATGCGATGATGCTGAAGGGGTGAGAGCTGTAAGCCTGGATGATGGACCAGAGAGGTATCGGGAGGGCCCAAGGCCTCAACAGGAAAGTGGGTCCTATGTGGGTGAAGGGGTCCTAGGGTGACCTGGCACAAACCTGGTGATGCAAATATCAACCTCTGAGCACCAGCCATGCTCTAGGCACTGACCTTGGCCTCAGAGATGCGTATAGGGCTGGCAACCTCATAGACAAGCTTTATGCCTCCCAAAATGTACATTCCTTACTGTCCCTGATACCTCTCTTCCTCAGGTGAGGGACAGGAGCCTCTGGGCTCCCAATTCTGCCAAAAGGCAGAGCAAGGCTGTGCTGTGTTCTCCAACATCCTGCTCGGCCCCCCTCCACCCTGGTACCACCCAGTCCCGTTTCTGGACAGCAACCAGGTAAGTCAGCCCTCCTCCTAAGGTGAGGGTGAGAGGTGGAGGACCTCTCATACATCTAGCCCTGAGGGGTTCATGAAGTGGGATCTCTCATCCGCTCAGCCCCAGGGAGTTCACCAGGTGGGACACCCCCCACCTTCTTAATCCAGTTAGCCTTAGGGGGTTCGCAGGGTGGGGGGCACCTCATCTACTCAGTCCTGTTTGTTGTTGTTATATGCCATCAAGTTGCCTGTGATTCATAGTGACCCTATGTACAACTGCTCTGAACCCTGCTCTATCCTGAGCCAACCTTATTGTCTCTACACACCTACCTCCATTACCCCAGTCACTGAATCAATCCATCTCATCCAGGCTCTTCTTCTCTTGCACTGTCCCTCCACCCTCTCAAGCATGAAGTCTCTCTCCAAGGACTGGTCCCTCCTTGCATGGCCCATACCCGAAGTATGTCAGATGGAACTTCAGAATCCTTGCCTCCAAGGAGCAGCCTGGTTTCACCCTCTTTAGGACAAGCCTGTTTGCTCTCCTAGCAGTCCATGGTATATTCAATACTCTTCTCCATTATCAGAACTCAAAGGCATCAATTCTCCTTCTATCACCCCTAGCCATTGTTCAGCTTTCTGATGCCTGTCATGTAATTGTGAAGACTATGGCCTGGATCAGGCTCGCTTAGTCTCCAGACTGACGTTGTTGCTCTTCAGTACTCTGGAGATGTCAGCCCTGTGGGGTTCTTGAGATATGACCCCTCATCTTCTCAGCCCTGGGGATTCAGAGAGCAGAGTCACTGCTGAGCCCCCAGGCACATATTCCTCTATCTGAGGCCAAACCTCTTGTGTGCTGGGGATGGGGCTCCCTGTGGGAGCCGCCTTCCTGAGCCACTCTCCCTGCAGATGCTGGGTCCCAGACCAAGAGACAGCCTCAGCCCAGGGAAGACACCAGGCCCAGCTCAGAAGCTCCCAGGAGGCAGCAGGTAGGAGGCTTGTCACTGCAGAAGGCTGCAGGTAGAGGGTGTGTCACTACAGGAGGGTACAGGTAGAGGGCGTGTCACTGCAGGAGGCTGCAGGTAGGGGGCGTGTCTCTGCAGGAAGCTGTAAGTAGGGAGTGTGTCGCTGGGCTTGACTCTGACTTCTCATTGGCCTGGTCTTCCCCCAGGCCAATGGTAAACACGAGGGGGACTGACAGCAGGGGACACTTCCCTGTGGCCTCCCAAGTGCACATGTCCACAGCAGGTGGGGTCCCTCACTGAGGAGGTCATCTTGGCCATTATGGGCCTTTGGTCCTGATTCCAGGTACCTGACAAAAGAGTAGAATTGGCGAGTTTGGGATGGCACCTGATAGATCTCCTGCCACTCCGCTTGGTCCCAGCTTGGTGGGCTGAGATGGGCACATTGAGGTGGGAAAAGGTGGGCCAAGGTGGGCACAGTGGTGTCACAGCCTGCTTCTTGACTCTGAGTCCATTGAGGGCCTGGGGTGATAATTGGTGAAGCGGGAGAGATGGCAGAGGGTATTGCTCAGGCCGGAGTTGGCCCTGGGCCCTTGGGAAGATGCCTCAATGGGATAGGCCAGAGACTACTGGGCCTGCCACTGCAGAGATGTCTGGGGTCTCACACAGTGGGGAGGAGGTGCCCTCAGGGCCAACCCTCCCTCCGCCATGCAGAAGTGGGAGAGACCTGCAGACCCACGGGTGGCCACTTGTAGCAAGCTGCACCTTCCCATGCAGGACACCTCAGAGGCTGGGCCCCTCCCAAAACAATTCCCAAGACAAGGGCTCAAAATGAGCAGCCTGCCCAGGGCCAGCAGGAGGAAGGGGCATGGAGGCCTCTCTGCTGGGCAGCTGTTAGCACGTCACCCCTAAGGGCCTTGCCATGAGCCCCAAGCCCCAGAATGCTACCTGCACGTGTTTCTGGCTCTGAATATCTCACCCACATCCCGATCTGGAAACTCTGGTGGCCGTGGGAACTCGTGCTTTGCAAAGTCTCAGCTGGTTTTCTTTGAGTGCCTGTTTCTCGCTTCCTGCACCAGGAAGCCCAAGTGGGAGTAAGAAATGAGAGGGGGGTGCTCCTGCCCTGCCCTCTCGTAAAAGCCTTGAAATGGCCTCAGAGGTGTGTCTAACACCACATTCTCGGGCCAGGATGCAGGCCTGGGCATGGCGGAGGGCAGCCAAGCTCAAGGCACCCATGTCACCCCTCAGCCCTGCTATGCCCTCCCCACTGCCCACTCTGAAAGGAGGGGCTGAATTCTGGGTGCATAGCCAAGAAGTGCCCAGCTGGGTATGGCTGGCACAGGGTATCTGGTGTGCTGGCCATGTGCTGTCCTGTTGGGGAAGGGCTGGCAGGAGGTAAGGGGGCGTGTGTGGAACATGTGGGTCACCATGGATTTCATTCACTCTGGACATGTCATAGGGTGAGAACCTCTGTTTCACACACACACACACACACACACACACTCCACTATACTCCCCATGTTAGGTTCCACCCCAAAGCCCAAGGGATTCCCCTTCCCAGGAGCAGGAAGAGCCTGGTGGAGGACACTTGGGGGGCTGTTTGCAAATCCAGCCTGCTTGCCTGTAACTAAGGTGTAGGGCCTCAGGGGTGTGGGTAACCCTGTGTTGTCTAGATCTTTATGTTGTCAGAAACAGATAGGAGAGACGCGGGGTACTTTTGTACCCCTCACCTCCATCACTGGGCTCCACAGGAGACCTATATTGATGGTTACAATGGCCTTGGCATCAGCTGCTGGCCTCACTCATCAGGAGGCCCATGGCCTGTGGGACACCTATGGTGGTGCTGGCCATCCCTGTCACAATGTGGCATCTGGAAGGATATCCACATCTGTGGCTGGGTGATCAGGTTCAAGAGCAGACAGTACTCTGGCCACATACATCCCACTTAAGTCCACAAGAGGTGCCATCACTAGCCCATTTTATAGACAAAGAAGTTAAGGCCCACGAGCTCCGAATTCAGCCATGGATTGCCCAAACTGGGCTTGGGTTTTGTCTGAGGAGTTAGTATACGAAGGACTGTTGTTGCTGGGTACCATCACGTCGTAACTGACCCATAGCTGAACGTCCAGTGGGTTTTCAGAGGCTGTTAATCGCATGGGAGGAGGCTGCCCTTCTTTCTCCTGGAGAGCAGCTGGGGGATTCGAAGTCCGTGCCTTTGGGTTGGCAGCACAACTCCTTACCACTAAGCCACCAGTGCTCCGTAATGGGAGTCAGAAGAGTTGGAGAAGGCTCACATCACAGAGTGAAGCTCCTCCCCACAGGCAAGCGATCACCCTGTGACCCCACATACAGGAAGAAAGCTGCGCCCCATTCTCAGCAGCCTCCGCTTGAGGAAGCAGCTGGCTCCCTGGCCCCTGAGAGGCCTGGGTGGGCAAGTCCCTGTGCCCACTATGCCCTGAAGGACGAGGACCAGTCAACATGGAGCTCTGTGGACTCCCATGCCAAGGGGACATAAGGCTGTGGGACGGGGTGGGGGTGGGGGACTTAAGAGCTGGGGCTAGAAGCAGAAGCATGCTGGCCGAGACTCAGACCCCACACACTCCATGGGGTGATCACTTTCACATGCCATCAAATCACTTCCAACTCATAGCGACCCCACGTGCAGCAGAATACCAGCCTGCCCGGTCCTGTGCCACCCTCCCCAGCACTGCTCTGCCCGAATCCATTGCTGGAGCTCCCCGGGCCAGTCCACCTCCTTGAGGGTCTCTTTTTCACAGTCCTTTTTTTTAACTTTGCCGAGCATGAGGATTTTCAGGAACCAGCCCCTCCTATAACATGCCCACACACGTGAGATGGAGTCTCACTAAGAGGCGGGGGTACTAGCAGGAATTACCACCGCCTGGAAGGACTGGAACCTTCTGGAGACAGAATGGGCCTGGGCCGTGAGTGGGTGGGTGGGCCAGCGAGGCCCCCCTGGAGTGGCAGCAGCAGAGCTGTGGTTGTTCCAAACGCTGCCCTCCATGTGCACGGGGCCCCAGCCCAGCTCCCAGCGGGGCTGGAGGAAATGCCCGCTCTGGGCCACCAACTTGGCTGCCATTCAGCTTGCTGCCAAAGGCGCCCAGGCTGCAGGCGCAGAGCCAGCGAGGAGGCTCCCAGGAAAGAAGACATTTGGTGGAGACGGAAATGGGCCTGCACCTGGCCCGGGCTGCCGCAGCCCGTGCCGTCTGCAATCGGGTGGCTCGTGGGGACGCCGGTGGCGGCTGTCAGCCCCATGGTGGGGCTGCCCCGTGGTCTGAGTCACAGCAAGTGACTCCCACACGAAGCCTGCCTCACACAACAACTGAGAAAAACAGGCACTTAAAGGAAAGCAGCTGAGACTTTGCTAAGCATGAGTTCCCACGGCCACCAGAGTTTCCAGCTCAGAGTCAGAAACATGTACAGGCAGCACCCTGGGGTGCAGGGACCCTTGCAGAGCCCACGGCCGTAAGACATAGAGAGTCCCAACAGAGAGTTCTCCGTGCCCCTCCCTCCTGTCAGCTCTGTGGCAGTCTATAATGCCCAGTGAGGGTCTCCTGTGACCCAAGTGTCTGTCCATCTGTCTGTGCGTGCTTGTCAGTCTGCATTGGGACTTCCTCAGCAATGCCCCTCCCACAACTGTCCCGGTGGCCTTGGTCCCGGTAACCCCCACTCTGGCACTGGCTCAGGCCAGTACTGAGCTCCTGGTTCGCAGGGTGGACGAGCCCACCCGCCCCCCCGGAGCCTGGAGCCAGCTGAGCGTGTGTGTTCCGAATATAGCCTCTCCGGGAGGTATTTTTAGTCTCATCTCCTGAGGCTCGTTCTGCTTCCCCCGGGAGGGAACCAGCTGTGGAGGGGAGGCTGGGTCCAGCTTCCCCGGCCCGAGGTGGCGGCTGGTGCAGCAGACTCTCCAGTGGCCATGCCCTTCCCCCTGCACAGTCCCCCCTGCCACACACCTTGGGCATCCCCTGACCACCTCAGCCCCTGCTCCAGTGACCTCCATCTGAGCCCCCACAGAAGTCCCCACCAGCTTCTCTTCCCCTAGGTGGGTAGCAGAACCCACTCTCTACCCACTCCTGACCCCCAGGTGTTCCCACACTGAACCCACACTCAGCATACACGCCAGGTTTCTGCCCACCCATCCTTCACCCACCCCCCACAACCTAGGTGGCCCTCTCAACAAACTTCCCATCCCCCAGCGTCCCCCACCATCCCCCACCACCCCTCAACTCTGGGGCATCCCCCATCCAGGCACCCAAGGCTACCTTTCCCATCCCCCAGGTGTCCCCAACCCCCAGATGCCTTACCCCTGGGGTCTGGGGGACTATAAGGGTCACTGAGCTATTGGCCTGAAGTGAGGCTCTCCCAGCTCTGCAGTGCCTTCCCCACCTGCAAATGCCTCTAACCTGAGGGTGCTTGCATGACCCCCAGGAGAGGGCATGGAGGACCCCAGCCCTGGGGCCACACAGCAGCCTCCTGGCCTCCCCTTGTTCTTGGTGGTGACCCCACTCCCAGAGCTGCCTCTCCCCAGAAGCTCACCTTTAGGAATTCTGAGAACATGACCCCTTCCCCCACACAGCCTGGCTCGGCCGATCAAAAGCACATGGGCTGTGGGCCCACACGTCTGTTCTGCATTTACGAGATCCTTGCCAGGATCAGGATCGGATGGCTGTAGGTGGGGCCCATATCCCCCAAGGCGGGAATATGCATAGAGTCACCCCTGAACAGGCCAAGGCAGAGGAGTGAGAGGGCTGGCACCTGACAAAGGCTCTAGGTCCCCAGCAGGCTTCTTCCTGTAGACAACAGAGCCCCAAGTGTGGAAGAGAGGACCCCCGGCTCCAGGTGGACTCTCAGCCCTTCCTCTGTCTTACAGGACCCCTCACCTAGAGGTCTCTGATAACCCCCATGCACACATCCTTTTAAGTCCAGGACCCCGTGTCTGCTGCCCTGTGTCCAGTCACTTGGCCACACTCTCCCCCTCCCCAGGGCACCCAATAGGACCCTCCACAGGACCCCCATGTTCCTTGTGATCAGAGGACCCGTGGCTGAGTGTGAGGGAGGAACAACAGGCCTCCCACCTCATGTCCGCTTGGGCCAGTGGCCTGTGTTTGTACAGTCAAGTTGAGGAGCTGGCCTGACCCACCGCTAGAGCCTACAGGGGCCCCAGGAAGGAGAGCGGCCTCCACCTTCTGGGTAGCAGACAAGCCATGGACACCCCCATCCATGTTGACCTCTGAGCCCCCCATTGCACCCCAGTTGATGCTGCGCCACACCCCCGCCATCTGGAAGGTTTGAACAATAGAAGCAGTGGAAATAGCGTCCCCCCACCCCCGCACGCACACACATACATGCACTTACACGTGCACACACACACTCTCTCTCTCTCTGTCTCTCTCTCTCTGTCTCTCTCTCTCTCTCTCTCTGGGTGACGCCACCCTGTAATTTCAGAGCGAGCAGCTTTCTAATTTACATGAAAAGGGTGGCTGCTCCAGAGAAACATTGCCTTTTGTTCTAAACTTTGAGGCAGAATTCTGGAATGTTGTCTTTGGAGAAGAAACAGTATCTTTGTGTCCCTGAGGTAGAGATTTGGGGGATCCTGATGCAGCCTGTGAGCTGGGGTGAGGGTGGACTTCCCAAGTGTACTGGAGGGGAGTCTGTAGTGGGCAGGCAGAGAGCCTGGGTCTGCAGCCTCCCCACCCCTCCACTTGAGCCTGCAGGGCCCCAGTCCAACACAGCCCGTGGGCCTGGTCCCTCTGCAGGTGGCTGAGGGGTGTGCCCATTGAGCAGAGAGCCAGAATCAAGGGTCTGATCCCCACGCCCCCTGAGGACAGGACAAAACAGTTCAGCAGAAGCAGAGGCGGGGTGCTTTCTCCAGCCTCCTCCCCTCGGGCCTCTGCCCCCTAGGCCCCCCATTCAGGAAGGGAGTGAATTGAGTGGCAGAGTTCCGGCCTGGCAGGGCTCCTGGGCCCTCGTCGGCCTGTGTGATGCCCACCCCACCCCTTCCCGCGGGTGGGAAGCCTGTTGACAAGAGAGTGATTCTTGCATCTCCTGTGCCGCCCCTGTCCTGCAGCAGCTTGTCAGGTGCGAGGTAGGGGCCCCAGAGTCCCGGGATGGGTTGCAGGGTGGGCCTTGGGCCGGCCCCCCTCATGGGGGACCCTCCCCTCCCAGGCCTCTGACTGCATTCCTGTGGAGACATTCCTGGCGGATTACGGAATTCCACCCCATGACAAAGAGCCTGTCAGTTCCTGAACATGTGAAGCAGTGTCAGCTGCAAATGCTGGGCTCGATTAGTAACGGCACTGGGGACGTGCCCAAGGACACAAGGGGCTGCCCTGGAAGTGGGGGGCACCTTCCCCTGCACACACGGGGCTGCCCTGGAGATGGTGGCGCCTTCCCCAGAAACCTGATCTCAAGCTCTGGGACATGCAGGTGTTCCTGGTCGACCAGGCTTGCTCAGAATAGGCCTGGGCCGGCTGAGCTGACCACGACAGCCGCCCGAGCCCCCCTCTTTGCAGGAGAAAGATGGCTTTAATTAAGACTTTTGTGATTAGTCATTTAATCAGTCATTAGACCAACACAGATGGCGCCTGTTAATATTTTATCCTTGAGTGGGGTGGCCGCCCCGAGCCCAGCACCCTCCTAAGCCCACCTTGCTGATGGCCATAGTCTCATGCTGGCTCTGTCTATAGTGGTGTATCTACGGGATCAAGATGCACCCTTAAAACGGCAGCACCTGCATCTTGGTTCCTCACTCACCCTAACCTAGACATCAGGATGGCCAGAGGCCTCCCCAAAAGCTCAGGCCATGCACAGGGCACCCTGCATCGGGACACCACCCACTCAACTGAAGGTGCCCTCCTCAGAGGTCGACGGTCAGGTTGGAGAGGAGGGTATGCATGCAGTAGGGGCCGCCCTCCTGAGCACCAGCTCCTGGTTTAATGGGGTCCACGGTCAGGCTGGGGTTCTCGAGGCATCCGCCCCAGGGAGCTAACCAGGCCCAGAGTGGTGCCCACAGGGTCCAGCTTGTACAGTGAGAAGCTGGCATGCAGATGCCCAGCCCTGGCACGAGCCCTGGGCCTGCAGGTGCATAGAGCGGCATCCAGTGAGGAAGGACAGTGGACAGAGAAGGAGCCTCCCAGTCTGCCCTGTGGTCTTCTGCCCTGGACTCTCACAGGTGGTCAGTGGAACTGCCAGGCCCTCCAGGAGGGCGTATGCCAACTCTGTGACCTCCATCACCCTGCTCCGTGGACCTGCTCCAACCCACCCAGAGGGGCCCTGAGGCTAGAAAGGCATCAGATTCCGTGGAGAGGCCCCTTGGCCTCTGCTCTCCTTCTGTCCCCCCAGAACCCACTTCAGCTTTTACACACAGTGTCGCCTCCACCAGAAAGACTTCCTCAGGCCCACGCCTGACCCCTGGGATTGTGGGAATGGTCTAGTGGCAAGTGTTTGCTGGTGGGCAACCCCAGTGGCGTGCTACCTGTAAGGGTCCAAGGTCCAGTCGTGGGCACACAGGCATAGTGGCAACCCAGAGACCTGGCTGTGGAGTGGGGGTACCATCTGAAGCAGGATGGGAGTGGGCCACTCTGAGGATGGACGCTGCCATGGGGCCAGGTGCATGTGGAAGTGTCCGGGGCTGTCTGAGACTCGCCATCCCCCCTACCCCACCTCACCCCCAGCAGTCCAAGCCCCTCCCCTCCCATTCCCCCCCAAAACTGTGTGACTGAAGGGAGCCAGGAAATGTGGGCACAGGCGTAGCACAGCAGGGGGCCCCAAGGCTGGGAGGGCAGCTGTGCCCCTCCCCGTGCCCATCCTGGGTGCCTGCCCCCACCAGTGGGTCCCACACAGGCCAGGCTCCAGTACAGTACCTCTTCGGCCCAAGCCGTCACCACACTGGGCTGGATTCTCCTCTGGGTAAGCGTTAGATCTAGGAATGAGGATGAGCAAAAAACAGGGATTGAAGGGATTTTTTTTCTTCCCCTTTTTACAAAACTTTGAGAGTTGAAAACGGAGCCCTGCCTGATAGGAACAGGAAAATAAACCGAAGCAGGTGTGAGGGCCAGGCGGACAGCTGGGCCCAGGCATGGCCACCCGCCGCCCGGTCCAGACACAGCGGGGATGCTTCCTGCCTGACACAGTGCGGGGAGCATGACCACAGCAGATGGGGCCCAGCAGCAGCCATTAACCCTTCACACACCACAGCAGGGCTGAAGTCCCCCTCCCCCGGCCCCCTGTGGAGACAAGGCCACAGGGCAGGAGCAGAAGCACCGTCTACAGATGGAGGCAGGAGGCAAGGAGGGGGTTCCTCAACAGCCTCTGTGCCCAAGGCAGCCCCAAAGCCCTCGCTGCCCGGGCCCGGGCCCACTTTAGCATGGGCATGCTCTAGCATTAGGGTTGGTTCTGATTCTAGAACTTTCTGTGGACTCTCTGTGAGGGCTGCAGAAGCCCACAGCAGCAGAAGCGGGAGAGCGGTCAGCTTCTCCACACGCCTTGCATCCTCACATCACAGTCAACCTGCATCTTGGTTGGCTATTGACCCTGCAGCTCCCTTCAAAACTCCCAGTGCCAACCCCTCAGATTATTCTGGGGGCTGCTTGTGCTCACAGCTGTCTATGGGTGATGCCCAGGACTCCCTGAGAAACTGCCTGACCAGCACGGGCTCCTGGGTCCCCACCCTGGGCTCTGCCTGGAGGCTCTCTCCTCCAGATACCCAGATGTCTGACCAGGCACAGGAAACAGCCCTTTGGTCCGGCCTCACAGTCACTGTCCCTCTGCTCCAGGGCAGCAGGGCTCGGAAAAGAGCATGTCCCAGCAGTGCACAGAGGTGGGCGCAGAGAGGGGGTGAAGGCAGGGCTAGACTGAGCCCAGAGCCTGCACACCTGAGCTCGGTGGTCCAGGATCTCCAAACGCCCAGGGGCTGCCTGGTTCCAAGTTAGACCTTCCCCACCCAGGCCATGCATGTGGAGAAGCCCCAGTTGTAACAGAGAGCCACATGGGAGATGGGGGTCAGGGCACCCAGGCATTACAACCAAAGCCGTAGCCTGGGGCCAGAGCAGTGACGGGTGGGGTACACTCCTGGTATCCCTGGCTGGGACCCACAGAGTCCAAGCCCTGTGCGGAAGCCCATCCCATCATAGGCACAGAGAAGGGGGCTCTCAGACAGACCCCACCAAGCAGCGTCTGATGGCCAGCCTATGCCTTCTGGAGCCCCTCACTGACTTCTGAGCCCCTCTTGCTTAGCAGCAGCCCCCTACATTCTCTGGGGCTGCTCTGCTTCCTGAGACCCTTTGGCCCCCTACACGGAGCCCTCCCTGAACTAGCAGGATGAGGGGCCTTTCTTCTATCTGGGTGTTGATGGGTCAGTGTCACAGGACAACCCCATGGACCAGTGACCAGTGACCTCCACACACATTCACAGAGAATTCTGCAGAGACTCTCCCGGAGTCTCAGGGAACGATTATGCTTTTCATGGTTGATGGTAAAATGGGAATCCAGGGGAGGATTACTGCACATGAGTCTCTGGTGGGATTTTTAATAACATCCGCAGTGTCAGGACAGCCAAGGGGACATCCCTCCAAGTAGCCATAGTGACCAGTTCGGATCAAAGACATGTGAGAGGAGATGCCAAGGACGGGGCTTCCGGGAAGAGGCCTGTGGGCCCAGGCGCCTCTTCCCCAAGAAGAGGGACTATGATAGCCTGCAGCTGCCCACTGTGAAGCACCCCCCAGCCCCCCGCTGGCCAAACCAAAGCCGGCAGCTCAGCCAAGCCCAAGCCTAATGACTCGTGTGCACAGAAACGCCTGGAATTTCCCTATTTCACAAGTGATTCATGCCTGATTTGCTTCAAACCAATACTGTAAGGAAAAGGAGGATTGTTAACAAATTTGTCATGACCCCCAGAGAGTCTGTGAGTCCAGGAACAATGCTTAGCCAGGCTGACAGCACCTGTGACCCCAGGAAAAGCACACACCCTCAGAGACCTGCCCGTTACAGGGCATGCAGGGACCAAGGGCTGCTGGACAGGGCTCCAGATGCCAGGTGCTCGGCAGGACGTCTCGTCAGAGCCCACAGACCAGAGGCCCGGGAGCCACATGGCTGATCACAACACCAAGATCAGGTGTCTCAGAAGGAGAAACATCTTCAGAGGGCGCAGTGCCGGGAACCAGGACCCGGTCCAGAGCTGCTGTCTCAGGGCTTCATGCAGACACACGCATTACCCATCGAGAAGTTTGCTTCCAGGAGGGGCAGGGCAGTGAGTGGGCTGAACCTGACCCACATCCTTCCTCTCTCCACTTCGGGGTATTTTTCAAAATGTCCCAAGATTGAAAGTTCAAAGTAACACAAGTAAGATCAGTTTGAGGATCTTCTCAAGTTGACAGACACCTAATTTGAAGTACAGAAGTTACCTCCCTTCACTGGGCTTTTTACAGGCTTGCAGGGACAGAGTTCAGTGTATAGGCAGCATGTTTTCAATTGCATATGCTCACTTCCTGTCACGGTGTCACATTTTGATAGTCTTCACACTGTTGTTTGTCGTAGTCGTGGGCCATCAAGGCAGAACCAAGCCATAGCTGAGTCTCCAGCAGGTCTTCAGAGGCAGTAAATCGCATGGGAGGAGACTGTTCATCCTTCTCCTTTGGAGTAGCTGATGGATTTGAACCACGTACCTTTGGGGTTACTCAGCTACGGCTTGATTCTGCCTTGATGGCCCACAACGACGACCAACAATGTGAGGACTATCAAAATGTGACACCGTGACAGGAAGTGAGCATATGCAATTGAAAACATGCTGCCTATACATTTAACTCCATCCCTGCAATTTCTTGCCAACAGGCCAGCATAATGCCAATATACTTAGACTGTGGTCTTTTCAGTTGTTTCGTATGCATGTGAAAGCTTCACAGTAAACAAGGAAGACCGAAGACCTGATGTCTTTGAATTGGAGTGTTGGCGAATAGTAGTAGATATACCACAGACTGCCCCAAAACAAATACGTCCTAGAGGCAGTGCAACCTTGCCTTCAGAGGCAAGGAGGGTGGAACTTGTCCCATATGCTTGGGACATGTTTCCAGGAGGCGAGACATCCTACTGGGAAAAGTCAGTGAAAGAAAGGAAGGCCTTCGATGGGATAGATGGCCATTAATAGCAACCATGGGCTTGAGCCTGACAGAGATTGAGGACAGCACAGTGTGAGGGCTAGGTTCTGATCTGTTACTCACAGGATCCGCTGTGAGGGGTGGTCTATTAGAGAGCGCCTAACACAGCACTGCACACTTAATCCACTCAGCACAGTGTAAGCTTTTTTCACTTTTCGACCCATGGGGAAACCAGGACGTCGTGCGGCTCACTTTCGTGGGACACTCGCTTTACCGGTCTGGAATGGAGCCTGAAGGATCTTCACGGTGTGTCTGCGTATGGCAGGGCACCCAACACAGATGGGGTTTTAAAACCCAGTTGCCTCGTTCGTAAAAGCAGAGCAGCTGACCTTCCCGAAACAGTTAGCCGGGCCTTGTGTCCACAGCCTCTCTGTGTGTTAAGCGCTTAGCCTTTTCACCAGCCTGGGACTCCAGAGGCATGGCTTATGTGACTGGCTATGATGAATCCTCAAATTTTGCTCTGTCACTTAGCAAAATGATAACCTCGCCTCCCCTCCTCACACAGGACAAGTACGTGTCAGTCCTGCTCCCCAAGAATGAATGGAAAGCCGTGCTGGGCATCCTTGCTGCCCCTGTGATCTTTCTCCAGTTGGGGTCCAGCTCACAAGACACCCCAGTGAGAAACACAAGGATGCTGAGACAGATGTGCACGTCAATCTGAAGAGACTCTCCTGAGGTGGACCTTCCACATGGCAGTGGGGTCCTTACTCTTCCTGGCTTCAATATTTGGATTCCTGGTCTTCTTATGAATCAACCCTGCCTAACCATCGTCCACTGCGGTGTGATGAAGAAATTAAACAGCACAGGCTTAAGGAGATAATAACCTTAACATACATGCTGTCCATGCCATGACACCCCACAGCCCCCACTGGCCACCTCACACACTCATCTCATGCCCATGGAGGTTTATCAACAAATCTATTGTGAAAAGAAAAAGAGGATAAAAAATTATAAATGCTCATAGGGTCGCTATGAGTCGTGCTCGACTTGACAGCATTTAACAACAGCAGTAACAACAACATATAGGATATACAGCTCAGGAGACCCTGGGTGGTTTGGGGAGTTAAGCATTTGGTTGGTGCCCACTGAGAGGTACCTTGGAGGAGAGGCCTGAGACTCTCCTGCATGATGTGCCTTGGGAAACTCCACGGAGCACACGCTGCTCTGACAGGTCAGTCACAGTGAGGCGCTGGAAGTCTTGTGCACCATTCTTTTTTATTATTTATAGAATTTGTTTCCTTTACATTACATTTTGTTCATGTACATTGTGCGGTATCCCCCCCTTTCAATCATGGTGGGGTTTTTTTTTCCTTGTTCTGTTCCATTGAGTCTGATCCAACTGGTGCAGGAGGAGATTGCCCCACCTTCTCCAGCAGAGCATCTGGTGGATTCAAACCCTATGCCTTTGGGATAGCAGCACAGCTTCTTGCCACTAGGCCACCAGAACTCCTTTTTTCCCCAATCATCTTACTAATAACTTCCTTCGTGTAAGCCAGCTCCTTCAGGCCTCATGCCCCAGTATGCCCCGTTTAGATAACCAATTTCTGGTTTGCCCATCCCTATCAAACCAGGACTCTGAGGGAACAAGCATGTCCCTTTTGCTGAAGAATCCTCTGTTCAACATGGAAACTTTGAGCATCCGCATCCACAAGCAAAGTCCAGTCTGAAGCAAGCCATCAGGTTCGACCCTGGCTCACAACATGAATTGTCCTCTCTTCAGCTGGTTGGGTTCTGGTCAACTCATCCCCAGCCTTCGGTTCTGGTCAGCTCATCCCCAGCCTTCTGTGTTCAGGCTCAAATAAGCATCAGCCGGAAGCTCAGGAGACCATATTCCTCCCTGCAACCCAGGCCTGCGGTCTTCCCCACCAGGGCTCAGTCAGCAAGTCAGGGGTCCTCACGCCACCCTGCTCCTCAAGCCAACAAGGCCCCCCTGCTCAGCCCCACATGTGACCATGCTAGGTGGGCAGTACTGAAGGAAAATGTCAGGTTTCTTTGTTTCTCTGTTGTTGAATCCTTCTACTTCCACTTGTACACCATTCTTGATGTTCCTCAGTTCACCAGCCACTGATTGGACCCCAACCCTGAGTGAGAACTTCTGCTCTTGGGGCTGTAAATATTTATAAAGACCGAATCCCGAGTAACCAAGACCGCCTGGCTTTTAGACTGAGAATCTCATGATTGTCCTCCAAATTACTGTTAATGCTGCAGACTGCTGTGTAGAGCCCCTGTACAGAGAGACACAGGCAGCCGTCCTGGAGCCCTGACGGTGCCCAGCTCGATGCACTGATGGCAGATCCTGCACAGCCCAGCCCGAGGGGCACAGCCCTCCTGAAGTCCAAAGGGCCTCCTCGGGGCAGGACACTCCAGGCTGCGGGACGGGCCTCCGTGGCCAGGACAGCCTCTGGGTGTGTGCAGTAGGCAACATCTCAAGGGAAAAGCAGCTTCTCAGGGGCATGAGCATTAGGAAGATCTGCTGTTTACAAAATCTGCACCCTTCCCCAGTCCCCTAGACATGCAGTCAGTCCCCAGCTCTGGTCCTCCGCGAGGAGACCCAGCCTGCAGGATGGACGATTGAAAGATGGCTGAGTGCCACCTGGCACGTCTCATTTGGGTCTGTAAGTGTGGAAATGATTTCTGCTGCAGCCGGGATGGAGAAAGAGAGACCAGATTTACCCTCCTGCCAGAAACAACTAAAAAAAAAAACTGGACAAAAGTTGACAGCTCTCAAGGCGGTGGTATCAGGCAGCAAAGGACAGCAAACCATGAAAACAGGAAACAAAGTCTACACCCCCTCTAGTTAACTGCCTGCAGAGTTTCCAGACCACAGCTTAGAGAAGGAACCTCAGATGTCCTCAGGGCTCCTTAAGTGGAGGAGACCCTCAGAGGTACACAGAGCACAGAGTAACCAGGTGAGAACAGTTGCTGTTGTTATGTGCCATCGAGTCACCTACAACCCACAGCAACCCTACGTACAACAGATCTGAACTCTGACCTGCCCTGAGCCAGTCTCACTGACTCTGACACACCAACCCACACTTTCCTAGTTACTGTATCAATCCATCTCAACCAGGGTCTTCCTCTTTCCTGTACTGTCCCTCCACCCTTCTGAGCATGATGTCCTTCTCCAAGAATCGGTCCCTTTTGGCCACGTGCCTAAAGTATGTGAGACAGAACTTCAAAATCCTAGCCTCCAAGGAGAAACTTGGTTTCACCCTCTCCAAGACAGACCTATTCGTTTTCTTGGTGGTCCATGGTATGTTCAAGACTCTTCTCCAGCACCACAACTCAAAAGCATCTATTCTTCTGTCATCCTTAGTCATTGTCCAGCTCTCTGATGCATAGCAAGTAACTGCGAAGACCATGGCCTGGATCGGACGCACCTTAGTCTCTAGACTGACATCGTAGCCACCTGGAAAGATTCAAGGGCACAGACTGAGGTGCACATAGGGTTGGGAACAGTGTCCTCTACACAACAGCTAGATCAGGAAAACGCTGAATTCTTAGCAAATTGGGTAGAGCACTCAGGAGTGGGGAAATTTAACCCTAGAATGTGCTCTGCTCTGGACCCACCGAACAAAGCTTAAAAGCAAAGCTCAAAGGAAGACACTGTTCCTTAGTCACTTAAACGCCTTCCAAAACAAAGCTCACTATTCACTGGTGCACAAAAATAGCCATCCGCCAACAAGGTAAAATTAACAATGTCAAAAAAAAGTCTTGTCAGAAATTACCAGGCGTACAAAGAAGAAGCAGGAAAGCAATACCTGCAACGAAGAGGAAGATAGATCAATCAAAACCAATCCAAAAAAGACACAGAGCGAAGGACTGGTAGACAGGCAGACTCAGAGAATCGCAGCTTTCCACCACATGCTCAAAAAGCCAGAGGAACTATGGGGCAGAGACTCGGAAGCCATAAACAGAACTCAAACTTCGAGAGATGTAAACTTAACCCGAGATGAAATACATTAAGAGGGGTTAATGGCAGGTTAGACATTAGATTAAATTGTGACGCTGCCGTTGGTTAATATGTTGTTGTGTGTCATGGAGTCAGAACTGCCCTGTGACTGAATCTCCAGCAGGTGTTCAGAGGAAGCAGACCGCACTGAAGATTGCCTGTTCTTCTCCCATGGAGCAGCAGGTGGATTTGAACCCCGTGCCTTTGAAATAGGCTAGAATTATAAAAGAAAAGATTGTAGAAATACAATTCAAAATTAATTGCAGGGAGAAAACCCAAAAATGAAAAGTAGAGAAACGCAACTCAGAACAAAACACAGAGGGAGGGGGAATATGAAAGTCAAAGGCATTGCTGTGGTGGTGGAAGGACTCATAGCTAAGCCTCCAGTGGGTTTTCAGAGGCTCTGATTGCAAAGAAGAGTGCTTATCTTTTCCTCACAGAGCTGCTGGTAGATTTGAATAGCTTATCTTTGGGTTGGAAGCACAATCTTCTAGGTAGAAGAGCTCAAGCCCCAAATAAGACCAAAACAAGACCCAAAAGTAGCAAGGCATCATGAAATGTGAGACATCATGTTGTAGTTAGACGCCATCAAGTAGAATACAACTCACAGCGACCAGATATATATACAGTTCTCTTTGACACATTTCCTATCACTATGACACACATCCAGTCACTATGAGTTGTAACAGCAATGAATCTGTGCCCTGCCTTATCCGATGCCATCCTTATCATCTCTGAGATACTTGATCCTGTTATGACAGTCACTGTGTCAATCCATAGTGTTGAGGGTCTTCTTCTCTCTGCTTGGCCCTCCACCTTTTCCCAGCGTGATGTCCTTTTCCAAGGACTGACCCCGCCTAATAACATGGCCAAAATATGTGAGATGAAGTTTCACCATCCTTGCCTCCAAGGAGCACCCTGGTTGCACTCTCTCCAAGACATACTTGTTTGTTCTTTTGGCTGTCCATGGCATATTCAGTCCTCCCACACCACAAACTCAAAGGCCATCCATACACACTGTCCATGTTTCATGTGCATCACAAGAGGTTGAAAAGATGATGCTTGAATCAGATGGACTTTAGTCTTTAAGCTGACATCATTGCTTTTTTTTATATTATTATTTTGTGTGTCTGTGTACCGTCAAACCAGATCTGACTGGTACAGGAGGAGATTGTCCCTCCTTTCCCGGCAGAGCATCTGGTGGATTCGAACCAACATCATTGCTTTTTAACACCTTAGAGAGGTCCTTGTCAGCAGATTTAACCAATGCAATATGTCAAACGCCAAACAGACTAATATATGTGTAATTGGAGGTCTTCAAAAAGGAGGATAAGAAGTTGTTGTTGTTGTTGTTGTTGCTGTTGTTAAGTGCTGTCAAGTCGTAGACAACTCATAGTGACCCTATGAATGAAAGACCTGATACTTGTATATCTTTCATCATTTCTCTAAGTTCACAGAGTTTCTGGAGGCAAGCCATTTCAGAAGTGGATGCCACTCCAGCTTCCAAGCCTGTTTTAATCTGGGAGCTCCACCAAACACTGTCCACCATGGGTGACCATTATCACATTTGTCACATCAGTGTCATGGTGTTTAGCATCACAGCAACCATGAGTTACCTCTGTACAGCCAATGAACAGACCAGTGCTATATAGGACAAGAAGAAACGGGAACAATATTTGTAGAAATAACAGCCAAAATATTTTCAGGTGTGATGAAGAGCATAAACCCACAGAGTCAAGACTGGACCTCAGAGCAATCTCTCAATTATCATCAAAGCAAAATATTGGGGTTTTGGTGCCCTACGGGCAAGAAGCTACAGTACAATCCCAAAGGCACATGGTTCAAATCCACGAGCTGCTTCATGGGAGAAAATAGGCTATCTCCTCCCATGTGCTCTTACTGCCTCTGAAAACCCACTATAGTGTCAGCTATGAGTCAGCTCTGACTCAACACCACATAACAACAACAATCAAACAGAGATTGTCCCTTTTTCTCTCTCTGAGCCACTGGTAGATTTAAATCATCAGAGAGGCATGGCTGTGAGCTTAGCAGTGCCAGTCCCTGTGGACTACACCACCAGAGCCCTCTAAAGAACGGACCTTGAGTGTAGAAATGCAGGGACTGAGAGTGATGACCTCGTGGGCAGAGACCCCTGGCACAGCTCTGGGCTCCCCTATAAGCTCTGGGCTCACTCTGGGACACTGGCCCATTTCTGGTGTCCTGCACACAGCTCCCAGGCTCCTGTTCCTCAACCCCCATGCCCTTATCTCCCTCCATGGGTCCTGGTCTCCACAGCATCCTTTTCTGCTGAGTCAGAGGCAGCACTGATTCCAAGAGGAAGCTTGCTAACCATTCCCACTAGTGCCACTCCAGCCCCAATTCCTGGAGATGGAGTTTGGCATTCTATAAAGAGCAAATGCCCTGTTAACGTTCCTGGAGTCAAACAGAATCCCTACCTCACACCGCTGCCCTCAGCACTGTCTAGCCGAATCTCCATGCTCCCAGCAACACCCACATCGCTGGCCATCCCTCTGCTCTTTCGTGGCCCCGCCTCCTGACCAGCTTTGCACCAGCCCATGCATCAGGGTGCACGGTGACGCCTCTCCTGACCTCTCGCCCTGAGCCCTGCTACACTCCAGGAGGTGCACATGTCCTTGACCCTCCAAGGAACATGGAGGGCCTTGGGGAACAAGAGATGAGGTACTGCCCTAAATACCCCTTCCCCAGCCAGGATGCCCCTCCCCACATAACCACAGTCACTTGGGGCACTGTGCCCACACGGGGGGCAGCCTGGCCTTCACGGTCTGCTCACTGCCTCCTGCTCGGCCCGCTTCTGCCTCTGCATGCCAGGACCTCGGCGCGCCATACTGGCTCGGTGTCTGTTTTCTCAAAGCCCTGGGGGTTCTGTAAAAACTCTTAGGATTCTTGTAACCCCGTTTATTTCTCTTCAAGCTGGCAGCCCGACAGACTCCAGTTATTCTTGCTGCTCAATTATTTATTTGCTGCCCCTCCCCCGTGCTCTGGAATCCTTAACACGACTCCCAGGAGTGGTCCTCTGGCCGCTCCCCCCACACCAAGCGAAGCAACTCTTGAATCTGGTGCCTTTTTTTTTATTGCCCAAGCTGGGGACACAGGATTTAAGTTGAGCCAGGAGTCGGAATCTGGCCAAGCCCATGCTGCCCACACCGGGGGTCACAGTCGTCCAACCCTAGCTATGTGTGAGACCAAAAGCCTCAAGTCACGGACCACTGGGGCCCCTCTGTCCCCAGTTGTGTGAGCGGACCATTCAGGGCACAGCCTTACCCACCACACCTGGGGCCTTTGTTGACCCAGAAAGTGAGACCTTAGCTTCAAAGCAGACTTTGTCACTCTGCGCCAGCTCCTGGTCCCAGAGCAGAGGGACACAATGGAGGGCCTCGTCCTGGGGCCACACACCTGTGACGTGTGCCCTGGGGGTCAGCAAGAACACACGTGCAGGCTAGTCACAGCTCTTGGCTCCACCCCACCAAGTGGGTCCTCACAGCCCATCTGCTCCCTGACGCAGACCAGGGCCTCCCCTGGACATTGACACTTTCCCTCCATCGTCATGCCCAACCTCTTCAATACCCCTGAATGTAGTGGGGTCTGCACAGACCTCTAGTCAAGCTGGAAGCATAAGGTAATCATGACCCACATTGTCGAGATGTTGGGTCTGAGAGCTGGATCCCTGATGGGGTGTCTCTTGGGGGAAGAGGACAAGGGAGCCCTTCAGAGGGAGTGACCTCCCTCACCCCACCTGCCTCCTCCAGGGGACTGGCTAAGGGTCTCTCCAAATGAACACATACTGTTGGTGCAGCCCCACCCCCTCCACAGCTGGTCTTGAATCCTGGGGTGGCACTAATGGGCATTACAAAAAAACCAATCCCATTCCTAACCAGCTTTCCCGCAAGCTGGCACCTCAGCCGGGCCCTGTGTGGTTTGTGATCCTTTATCCTCGGGGACAGCTCTTCAGCAAGGTCCCTGGGAGGCAGCCCCAGTCAGCAAAGTGAGGACCGGTCCCTGAAAGCACCTAGTGCCCAGCAATGAGTGAGCCCTTCAGCCTGAAGGAGAACTGGGGCAGATCACATAGGACATGGACACCTGGGCCCACTCAGTGGACAGCCCACTGCATCCCACCCAGGGAAGGGCTGCACCCTGGTGCTAGGAGAACAGGGCAGCTGTGCTGGGGCATCACTGTCCTCAGAGCTCTCAGTTTCTGCCCCAGGATAGGAGGACCCCGCCATCCAGCCCGTGCCCGGCAGCCGGGGGCTGTGGCGTGCTGCCAGGCCCCAGGCTGCACAGACAGACCGCCTTTTCTTCTCTCTGCAGGCCTGAAGGGACATCCAAAGCTACAGACCTGGCCACAGCAGGACCAATGGCAACAGCTTATCCAGGTAGGTGGGCAGAGCCTGCCCGGGAATGGAGACAAGGGCACAGCTGCTGAGCAGGGCCAGCCTCCAGCTGCCATCCACAACCGGAAGTGCCAGGACGACACTAGAGAGAGACCCCCTCCTGCCCATGCTCTGCCGACGCCCTGATTGTGACCATCATTTCACACACAGCAGCTGTCGGACCCTTGCACACATGCAAGTGGCACCCAGGACATTGGAGAACTCAGTGGGTGCTCCCAGCTGCTCCCCACACTAGCTCTCTGGGCACCCCCAGGAGCTGCCTCCATCTACCACTGCTCTCAGCAGAGCGGGACCCAGTGGAGAGTCCAGGGGGCAGTGGGACCCCACCCCAGAGCTGCATGGAGGGTGAGGCTCTGGCTCGGCCTTGCTTTGGGCTTGAAGCCAGGCAGCCAGCTCTCAGCTGGGGTTCTCTAGGGACGTCCTCCTCTGACAACTCCCCGGCCCTAGCCCTTCTGGCCCCACAGAGCTGCAGGCTCCCACAGAGGGCTGGCCCCGTGGGCTTTTCCGGTCATGTTATTTATAACATCCATGAGCCACAGAGGAATCCTGGGGCTCGGAGCCCCCACGACACTGGTGCAAGGGACTAAGGAAGGACCCAAGGTCCCCATGGCCTCCAAGTGGGCCGTGTGCTTCTCTCAGACCTCGAATCTCTCCCTCACTCTATGGAGAATGAACTTGACCTTCAGGAGCTCTGTGTGATGGGCACCCCCATCCATCTGTGTGCAGGTGCTCATCTGCAGTGCACCTCCCCAAAGCCCCTCGCCCACACCCTACCCACCTGTGCCACACACCAAATGTGCGGTGCCTTTGGACCGGGCTCCTTTTGAGGACACAGAAATGCAGGCTCTTCCCGGGGCAGCAGAGAAAGAGAAGACATCACTGACCACTCTTCAGGGGATCTGACCCCCTGGAGGAGGCCTGGAGGATTAGGGTTAAGATGGACGTGTCTGTGGTGCATCCCGTGTGCCCCCACACACCTGAGGAGAGGGATACGGCTCTGGCTCCACCATCCACCTAGATAGTGGGAGACCCGGAGCAGCCCACCATCAGTCCTCAGAGTTTGTACTGAGCGCTTGCTGAATGCCTCCTGAGCACCTGCTGAATATTTTCCAAGCTTGCCTAGTGGTGTGTCAAAAGCATGCCTGTAGTGACCAGGGAGAGGGCCAGAAGGAGGGTCTGGCTGCCGGCAGAGTGTATGCCCGGAGGGGCCAGAACAGGCAGAGGGCGCCCCTGGAGCAGGCGTGGATGGTGGAGAGAAGACAGCATGTTGGCCGGTAGGGGCGGGGAGAAGATTGACTCAGTCATATCTGGGAGACAAGCCAACGGAGAGGGCTTTTGGATGGTGTCGCAGAGCCGTGAAGGCCCTGGATGTCCAAGGCAGAGGGGCTGGAGAGAGGAGGGCACTGCAGAAGGAGACAGCAGAGCCAGCCACACTAGCGAAGGGACAACTAGTTCCCACAGGAGTGACCACCCCAGAGAGAGGGCCACCGAGCTCAGCCACTCAATCAGGAGGCTGCAGTCCCTGAGCAGTGGACTTGGCACCTCCTGCAGTCACAGAGCTAGCCTGATCACACAGGTGGCCAGCCCCACTGGCAAAGCCAGGGTCAGGGCAGTGGCCCCGTCACCACCCGTCCCTGCAGCCCTTCCAGCTGACTGTCCTGCTGACTTGTTCGTCCTGGTGACAGTCACACAAGACCTCTCCACAGGGCCCAGCATGCACTGCGGCCCTGCTGGTCAGACCCCCCATATCCCAGACCCTGAAGGTGGGGTGTGAGGGGCAGTGGGGTGAGCTCATGGTGGCTGCCAGAGGAACAGCCAGCACTGTCCATGGCATGTGGAGAACTGGCGTCTTTCACGCAGTCACCCACCGCCAGAGAAGCATCATTTGGGGGAGCTATTTCTCAGGCTGTGACCAGCTCCAGAGTTAGGATGAGTTGCAGGCCTGAGGGGGTTGACTTAGGCAGGACTCAGCCCAGGACCAAGATCCCCACCCCACCCGACCCCACCCCACCAGGCTTGGAACTGGACACAGGTGGCTTCTGAGGTCAACGCAGTGGCCCCCAGCTCAGGTCCCAAGTGCCAGGCCCCACGGCCGATGCCCACTGTGAGCTCACGCGCTCCCCAGCTGGCACCGTCGGCCCCGCCTGGTTGAGCTGTGTGTTCCCGGGAACGCCTAGAAACCGGCGCTGCTTGGAAACATGGCGCGGTTGCCATGCACTGCTCTCCTCGGCTGGCCTGCCAGGAAGGCTGCCTGAGGATGCGCGCCAGGCTGGCCCCTGCACCCCAGCCACGGCCCACGCCCAATGGGCCGAGGAACAGGCCCCCCTGGCCAGCCCCGAGCCCGATCCCCCAAGCCCCATGGCTGTGACTGAAGGCACTGGCCCTGCCCAGCACATTCCTCCAGACCCCAAGGCCCACTCACACCAGGGATGCGGGCAGCCGCACACGGCCAAGTCAAAGGATGACCTCGAGATGAAGCACACGGTCTCTAGGCCTGGTGTCCAGGCTGCTGCCTGCTCTCTGCCATGGACCCCCTACCTCTAACAGCCCCCCCAAACCCCGATTCCGAGGAGGCCACATTCCTGGTGTGAGCTGCGGCCGGTGAGCTTTTTCCACGCTTCAGTGCCAGCCCGCAGGCCCAGAGGAGGGGGAGAGGGTGGTTTCCATGGTAACCGCACTTTTGTTATTTTTTATTTTCTTTTTTATGGCTTCTCCAACTTTGAAGCTCTCCAGACAGTTTACAGACAGCCAAAAGGAAAAGCGGGTTTCCTTTGCTCCCGAGAAGCCCCAAGTACCCCTCCAGGGGGGCTGCCTTCCAGAGCGAGGCCAACAACATCTCTCCTGCCCTGAGACCCCCGGCCCACTCAACGGCCCCTCCTGTCCCTGCCTGCTGCCCATGGGCCACTGAGGCTTCAGAACCAGCTGGACTGCCCTGTTTTCAGAGCGTCTGTTTTTTCTGTAAACATTCTAGCAAAAATTAGTTCTTTTCCTCCTAAAAAGACAGGAAGTCTTCTTGAAAGCAAACTCTTCCAGTTAGCACATGTCCCGAGTCAGCTGAGAGTAGGGTCTCTGCCTTTGTGGGAAACTCAGGACCCCCCCCCCCAACCTCTTCCTCATTCTTGACCCTACATGGTGCCAGGCTGGAATGGAGATGGCTCTGCTCACTCAGAACCAGTGATTCACCTATATTCAGGGCACCCCAGCAGGGTACCAGTGAGGACATGAACCCTGGGTGGGGTCACAGAGCAGTCACCCTATGCCAAGGAAACACATGATGCCCAGGAAACACATGGTGAGGTGGCCGAGGCTCAGGCAGGTCCTGGGACAGTGACCACTGGGCTCAGGGTTGGGTCAGGAGCAGAGGTTCTGACAGCTGAGGGCTTTGGGGAGTAAGGCCTGAGTAGGAAGGGGTCTCCAGGGTTCCCCCAGCAGCCCTTGGCAGAGTTGCTGTCCCCTCAGCAAGCCCCAGAGATGTGGGCTGCTGCCCATCCCTGTCACTGGGAGTCTCCCTGAGAACATGCACCCCTCTTTTGCAGGAGAGTACGTGATCATGGTTCAGGATGTGACATCTCCTCCGTTCTTGGGTCGCCTGCTGCCCACCGCCTTCCAGCACGTGCGGCTCTCGGCAAAGGCCACAAATCAACCCAGCGCCCCTGGAGAGGGCCTGGAGACCCCGGGCTAGAGGTGGCCCCGGAGCTGGGCAGGGCAGGGGGCATGGTCTCCTAGATGGCCCTGGGCGGACTTGGACTGTAACCCACAGTGTGCTCCATGTTTCAATAAAAGCACCCCACATGCCTGTTCACACAGTGTCCCCCAACACTAAAGCCTTGTGCCTCACAGCTTGGAAACCCCTCCCTGCACTTCAGGACAGCCCCGCACCCCCCCCCCCCAGCTGTCACTTCAGAGGTGAGGCAGTGAGGTCCTGAGGGGGTGGCAGCCCCCAAGCCTGTGTCTCGGGCCACTGTCTGTGATGGCCCTCAGCCCAGCTCTGAACTCTGGGAGACACGGTGTCACGGGAGGTCAGGGTAGGCTCCATGGCAGTGACGAGTTGTCGAGTTGTCCCTGTCCTCCAGGAGCGGGCCAGGTGTCCATGGTGACTCCTCGAGGGTGTGCAGCGCCTCCCTGTCTACAAGGATGACAGGAGCCCCCGGGCTGCTGGCCAAAGCGTGGACGTCTGGGGCCTATGTGGAAGGAGGCCTCTGTGAATTTGCCTGGTTGGGGGGCTGTGGCGGGCCCCCTTCCCTCTCCTGCCTGTGGCTCCCATCCCACAGGGACCTCTGGCTGTTCACAAGACCACCCTGCCCTGCTCAGACCTCCCGTTTCCTCAGCATACTACCCAGTCAGATGTCCCTGTAACCCCGGCCTCACCTGTATGCCAGGCTGGCCCCTGGTGCAAAACCACCAGTGCTGCCCTGCCAGGACACTGCCCTGCCTGCACCTTGAAGATAGGAGGCACAGCCCCCAGCACTTCACCCTCAGCACCCCACCTCCTTCCCTGCTCACTGACCACCCTGTTCCCCCCTTCAGAGGTCATAAAGAAAGGGGACAAAAGAAGGCCTCAGAGTTCCTGAGTCCCAGCCCTGCACCAGAACTGATCAGCCACACCCCCTGTGCCCGCCAAGTCCCCCACCTCCTGCATCAGGAAGCCCCCTCCGCAGTGGGATTCTCTTTGGGGAGCTCATGTTGATGCCCTTCCTGCCCAACTCCAACCCAATTTCAGGCCTTCTGTCACAGAAGGGAGGCCTTCTTCACACAGGCCATCCACACTTCCTCTCATATTCACCCCCATCCCACATCCATGGGGACCCCACTCCATGTTACCATGTGCTGAGGTATGCGGATGACCCCTGTGGGCTCCCAGTCACCATGGGACCATCTCCTCCCTGCCTCCCACTGGGTCCATCTCATCTCTGCCACCCAGTGTCGGGCCCGGGCTTTGTCCTCGGGGGCCCGGTCTGCACGGCCTTTCCTCTGATGCCTACAGTCTCCCTGCCACCAGCCGCAGGTGTCTCTGTAGCCCAGACTCCACACCACCCTAAGATCCACATAAAGGCATTTTAGCCAACATGTTCCCCAGAAGGTAACAGTCCCCAAGTCATACAGTGGCTCGGGCTAGAACTACTGCCCATCTTTGCTCCCTCCCGCTGTCCCCCTCCCTCCATCCACCATGGGGCTTGCTGACCAGGCAATGGGGGACATCCTCCGCCTCCTCTGTGCACTTCGTGCCTCACATGCCAGGACCCCTCATGGTGCCTGACCACTAGGTATGCAGGGTAACATCTGGTGAATGAAAGGGTGGATGTGGAGCACCTTGCATGTGCCAGTCAGTGTGCAAGGCACTGTGATGCCGTGATAAACAAGGCGGATGGAGTGTGTGGAGAGGATCTTCAAGCTGCGTGCCTGGAAGGAAAGACTGAAAGATGGATGGATGGGTGAATGGATGGAGGAGAGAGCCTGGCTGGATGGAAAGCTGGGAGGGTGCATAAGGGAAAGGAAAGTGCACTGACTGATGGGAGAGCAGGCAGCTGTGTGAGCAAATGGATAGAAAATTGGATGGATGGGTGGGTGTGGTGGGTGGATGATGGATGAGACTAATGGGATGGATGGGTGGATCGATGGATGGGTGAGAGGGAAGGAATGAGTGGTGTGGATGGTAGCTGGAGGAGCACCTGAGTACAGTTACGCTGGACAGAGGAGAAGCGTGCTTGGGTTAACGAGTAGCTCCCCATGGAATGAATGTGTTCTCGTTGGAAAAGCAAGAGGCGACAGATGGCGAAAGGATCTCTAGGTCAATACCAATCCAAAACCAGCAAGCCTCTCCCTCTCAAGCCCTGGCAGCTGCCCCAGGGCTTTGCCTTTCCATTTTCTTGGACTCCCCCATCCAATTTTCCCTCAACACGATCAAGCCAGTCAAAAGTCGAAAGATGGAGCAGTCCAGACAAGCCAGGCCTTCCTGCAGGAGCAGAGGCGTCCATCGTGCCCCTGGGCACCCCTCCAAGCCCAGCTCGGGCCTGGCGCCCACACCTGGTGGGAAAGCAGGGTGGGAGCCCCAGAGGCTAACCACTGTGGGAGCTTAGAGATAGGTGAGCAGTGGGGGTTCCAGAGCCTGCATCACAGGGATGGGGGTGCAGGAGG
Source organism: Elephantulus edwardii (assembly GCF_000299155.1). Lineage (NCBI taxonomy): Eukaryota > Metazoa > Chordata > Mammalia > Macroscelidea > Macroscelididae > Elephantulus > Elephantulus edwardii. Next base: position 15,543,094 of record NW_006399795.1, read on the forward strand.
CTCCTGGCCCACCCCTCCTCTTCCATGAGCTCTGAACACAGTGTCCTGCCTGAGAAGGCTGGGTCAGCGTGTCTGGTCTGGGGGCTTGGGCCGGCCCAATCCGGTCCTGGAGCTGCCTGCTGTGGGCAGAGCCCACCAAGGAAGGTGTGGGTCATGCTCTCACACACAGCTGCATAAACACAAGAACAGCTTCTTGGCACATGATTGCAGAGACGACCCGCCCAGGCAGCTGGAGTTGGCAGAGGCACCTGCAGAGGCACACGGTCCTCCCGGGAGGATGCTGGTCAGAAGACCCAAGGGGCTCTCGAAAACCACATAAGCCTCGGGTGGGACACACCAAGAAAGGTTCTCTGTACAAGGGAGAGTTGGGCTCAGAAAGCGAGGCAGTGCAGGCGCATTCAGCCAACATGAGAGTACACCCAAAGAACGCAGTAGAGAGGAGGGGGTCAGCTCCCTGACCTTGGGCATGGTCTACCACAGGCCACAGTCCCCTCCAGGTGTAGCAAAGAGGCCACTACTCTGGTGCTGAGCGCTCCATGTGGTTTCTGCTCTTAGCCTTGTCATCCAAGGCCATCCTGCTTGGTATCCATTTGGCAAGGCATCTGGGGCAAACCCAGAGCAGGAGCCCTAGGGAGCCCACATTTGAGTTCAAAGGAGCTGGGCAGGGCTGTCACTCTCTCCTTCACCCTCCAGAAGCCCAAAGGCCAGAGCCCATTCACAAAGCGGGACCTCCCACCTCAGGGTCCCCCTAGGAACTCTCATAAGCCTGGCCTCCTCTCCTACCTCCTCTAGACCCTGGAGTCCTTGAGCCTGAGGTTGGCCCAGGGCTCGGCTGCAGCAATGGGTGCCCCTGAGGTTCTGACACCATCACAACTCTTGTGGAGGGACAGAAGGACTCCCGCAAACTGATTCTAGGTGCCCCCAACCTCTCATCAAGCCCAGTGGGGCAATGCCATCTGGGGTCTGAGGAGGCCCTGACAGAGACCAGCCATGTTTGGGGTGCAGGGTGAGGGAGCCCTCACTCCCACGAGGGCTGGACGAAGGGTCCCATGCTCCCCAAACCCCCAGAACAGCTGCACCCAGGCGCTGCCCCTCTCCCAGGCTCTCTCTCCCCTCAGTCAGCAAATCTCTTTACAGCTCTTTTATTTCTCCCTTTAAGATGAAACCACATTTCTGTCAAAAGAAAAACAAAGAAAATGATGTTTCAATTTAGGAAGAAGAAATTGCTGGGAACAGAAGCAGCTGCTGTTTTCCAGCGTGTCAGGGGCGGCCCGTCGGTATTTAATTCCAAATCAGCATCCGGGGCTGTGAAAGGCACAGCACACATGGCCCGGAATTCGGGGAGTCCGTGCTCCCCACGGGAGGGCGCCCAGCCCAGCCGGCCGCCCCAGCCAGAGGGTGGGTCCTGCCGCGGGGCGGCGGGGGGGTGGGTGGGCTCTCATGCAGACAATCAAACCCATCTTGTCGCCAAGAGAAGTCGACCTCGAGTCACAAAATCTCAGCAAACAAAATGCCGCCCCTGCAGCTACCATCTTTATCCTGCTCCAAGACGGCACGGCAGCCCTGATGGTCCAGGCAGGATCCCCCCCTTCACGCTCCTTTCCTGGAGGGCAGCTCAGGGGGTCCCAGAAGATGACAAGCAGGGGCTGGTCAATGAAGCACGAGGAAACCCCAGAATCAAGTTGTTGTTGTTGTTGTTGTTGTTGTAAGGTACCATCGAGTATGACTCATAGTGACCTTATGAACTCCGTCCTGTCCTGTGTCATCCTCACAGTCTCCACCACATTCGAGCCCACCGCTGCAGTCACTGTCCATCCACCTGCTTGTGGGTCTTCCTCTCTGTCGCTGACCTTCCGCCTCTCCAACCAAGCCCAATCATGTCCTCCGAGAAACAGCCTCTGGCTAGCAGCACGTCCAAAATCTTCAAGACGGAGCTCTGGCATCCTCACCTCCAAAGAACACCCCATTACATCTTCTCGAAGACGTATATCCTGGAGATACGTCTGTGCAGCCAGAGGTCGGGAGAGGAAATGGGTCCGTTGTTCTGGGGTGATGATAGTATCAGTGCACAGCTGACTGACCCTGCTACCACCCAGTTCTTCCAAGGAAACACTGCTGGTGGCCTCTGAGGAAGGACCCATTGAGTCCAGGCTTCATCCAAGTGGAAAAGTGGACAACATGCCTTCCGGAACTATGACCCCAGGCCTTCCTGGTGGAGGCGGTGGGTACTGGATAGAGGCTTGAGGGCCAGGAGGGAGCTGCCAAACTCCCAAGCAGGGGCTCCCCACCCCACCCAAGCCCACACTTCCAAATACATTTGTACAAAAAGTAATGGTGGAGGGTGGTCTCTGGAACAGGTTGCTGGGGTGGATAGGACAGAGGTGCTGCCACACCACCACCAAGCCCTCCCTGGGGTGGGGTCTCCCAGCTGATGAGGGGCTGACAGAGGAGGACTACCTAAAGGACAGGTGTCCAACCTGGGTCATGAAGAACAGAATAGACAGCTTCGAGCAGGGGCAGGGACTCACCTAGGATAGTGCCCACCTCCACGGACTGTCTTCAGGAGCACTACTGCCCCCGAGGCCTCCTGTACCCTGGTTTCTAGGCCCATCTTGTCCCTAAGGCGTGGCAGACCAAAGCCAATGCCTGGCCAATGCCATCTGTCTGCCTGACCACAGGGGCAGTGGCCAGGTTGAATGTAGGGTGCCTGGGACAGCAGGGTGGCCAGGGGCTGGGATCCATCCCAAAGTTCTCCAAGTATTGGCATGTCTCGTTCCAAAAGGTTGGATGAAGAGGTGGGGAGGCCCCCACCAAGTAAAAGACCCAGGCCAAGGCCTGTCACCCCTCATTGGACTCATGCTGGTCAGGTCAGCCACTGAGCCCCAAACTTGGAGACAGCAGAACTCCCAGCAGCTCGACCTCTTCTCAGATTTAAAGGGGCTCCATCAACCTCAGGACCCTGGGGCAGGTATAGTGGATGTGCCTAGAGGTCCATGGCACTCCTCAGGTGCACAAGGTACCAGGTCAGGAACCCCCTTCAGACAGATCTGAGCTAAACGGAGCTTCCTGCACAAGACTGGCAGCAGAGAATTACACCCCAGGATCTGTGCCCTTGATCCACCCCCCAGCCTGAGTCCCCGATCCAACCAACCCTGAGGAAGAACCTGGGCCAAGCCGTGCTCCCCCCCCCCCTCAGCCTTTGTGTTCTGGGCCGCAGTTTCCCTACTTGCAATCCTGCCCCTTGCCTCCAAGGACAGGAGCTTTCTGCTCTCAGATGCTCTTTCATTTAAAGATGTATTGAACATATGAACCTGGTGCTGGACAGACACTATGTGAAGACAGCAGTATCCTCAACTAAGTATGACAGAGAGAAAAAAAAAAAGAGACAGAGATGGAGTGACTGGGACAGAGACACAGCAGAAGAAACCAAGAGAGAGAGAGCAGCAGAGAGGACAGAACTGTGTCAGAGTCCCGCCGTCTGGACCCTTCCCTCCCTTCAGGCCAGGCAGTGGGCAGCCTCGTCCTCAGCCTCCTGCTGAGATACAAACCTTGTCTGGAGTCTGAGGACCAGATTCGCTCCTCCTAGCTCCACTTTCCTTTAAGACGTCGGCTCAAACCCAGGCGCCAGGACACCCTCTCCAGACCACCCAGTGCCCGGCTGGGGTCAGCAGAGGACAGTGCAACCAGGACACAGCCCAGGAGCCCAACAGCGCGGCCTTGTGTGTGTGAGCCCTGCCACCGGGCCCGCTGGCACAGGTGGCCTCCCGGGCTTCTCTCTGCCGCTCGCCTGGCCAGTCACCCTGGGTACACCAAGGACCAGGCCTGCAGTGCCTTCTCTGCAGCCTGGGCAGGCGACAAGCCCTCGGGGCCAGGCAGTAACTTGGCCAGCTGTGTGGGGAGCCCAGCCCCTCCCGGCAGAGCTTCCTGGAGGACACAGGGTGCCCGGTCCACAAGCCTAGTTCCTATGTATGCAGCTGCCTGTCCTTGGTCAATCCCCGTCTGCCCTAGTAGGTAGGTGTTTTGTGAAGTCCTTGAGATTCCCCACTACCAGGTGGTCTCTGCCCAAAAATGACACTGTCCTCCTGCGGTCCTCCCTGCTTTGACATCCTGCTCCTGTCCCTGGGGAGGAGACAGGCCTACAGGCCCAGGCTCTCCATGTGGTGACCCCAGATAGGGTCGGGTAGTCTGGCTGTTATTGGAGCAGATGATGGGAAAAGGGGCTACCAAGACCCTGCTTACTCACCCTCAGTAGCCCCCAGGCCAGCACCCCTCAGCCCATCTGGGAAGGAGCTCTGCAGGGTGACGAAAGGGTCAGATCTGACCAGTAGCTGCCCTTGGCCACTCCTCCTGGTAGAAGTTGCGGTCCTTGAGGGGTGGGTGTGTTTTCAGAGGGACACTATAAATAGGGCTGTCAGTGGGCACGGGTGGCCTAACAGGGCCAGACCAGATGTGTGGGCTTCCACTGTGTCCAACAAGGCCCACCCCACCTCCTGGTAACGCCACCCAGGGCACCCCAAGAACAAGCAACCAGAAATGAAGCAGGGGACACCAAGACAAGGGGGCTCCCATGGATATGGTCCCAGAAAACCCACAAGGCCATCCGAGTTTTTGAGGCTCCTACTTTCCCTAGCCTCTGCTTGGGGATTCCTGGGCTAGAGAGGGGTCTGGCTGCTGCCAGCCCCTAGACGCAGGGTCCTCTCCATGCCCTGGAGTTCCTGAGGCTCACCTACAATCACACGATAAGCCCCCCAAAAAGGGTCTTGATACTGCCCTAGATTAATTTCAGAAGCCTCCAGGTCCTCTGCTCACAGGCCTGCCAGCTAGAAGTGCAGGCAGCCCAGACCTCGGGTGCTTCCGGGAAGTCCCTCAGGGACTTGGCTGGATCCCTGGGAACCTCCTGGGGCCAGCCTGTCTCCCTCCGGGCCTGGGAGGAAGCAGGACACAGGCTCAGACAGGAGATGGCTGTCCTGAAGTCCAGATCCTGGTCGCTCCTGCCCTGCCAGCTTTCTGGTGCCAAGCTCACCCTGTCCTTATCCCTGGGAACAACACCTCCCAGAGCCCTCGCTGGAGCCCCAGCCTGTACCGGCATTGAGAACAGGGGCACTGTGAAGTGCCTGCCCCTCCTAGGGTCTCTCAGCCCATCCACATATTCTTAAGTGTCTCTGGAATATTTTCTTCGGGTTGTCTGGCCAAGGAGGCAGAAGGCCCAACCAGGGGCTTTCAAAAGAGAGATGAGATAAAACCCCTAAAGGAGGCAGCCTAGGAGTATTTACACACACACACACACACACACACACACAGAGAGAGAGAGAGAGAAAATACAAATGCACACACAGGGAAAATCAAAACTATGTGTGAGTGGGGAGCCCACGGGCTAGGCCTATCAAGTGCCCTCTGAGAAAGGCCGCAGGCAGGCAGCTGGAAGCGGTATTTGGACGTGGTACTGAAAAGGGGGTGTGGGGGTCAGGCCCTGCAAGGTCCCAGCCAGCCTTGTGCCCTCTCCTCAGAGTAGCAGGTTAAGGGTGGGAGGGTAAAGCGGAGAGAGGTGGGGGAGATGTCATCACCCTAACTTGGCATCTGGGGTGGGGACGGCCATCTAGGGGGCTTCCATCTAGGGGGCTTCGGTGGCTGGAAAGGAAACGGAAGAGGAGGCTGGCAACAGCATTACCACCGCGGCACGGGGTCCCTGCCAGCTCTCTAAGCAGAGAGGCCAGGCCGTCCTGAAAAGGCCTGGGAGAGATGATTCTCAACGGGACATAACTAGTAGGGGCACACTTTGGACGCCCTCCTCTTGGCTAGAGGATAGACAGGCGATGCGCGCTCTACAGTCCCAACACCAGGAGGCACGGGATCTTTCCCGGGATCTCGGAAGGAGCGGCAGGGGCTGCAGGGTCTTCTTGGAACAAGTCGGTTCTTTGACTCTGTCTTGTCCCAAGAGCGAGGCTGCATCTCCTAAAAGAGCCAACAGCAGGCAGAACCAAACTTGGTGGAGGGTGGGACCCAGAGGGCTGCAGTGCCCGTCTCCGCCGCGGGGGGCGCACCGGGCGCCGTCCCAGGGCTGCGGAGCGCAGGTCCCGACACGTCAGCGTCCGCGCGGCCTGGGGCTCCCGGGCTCGCCCCGCGCCCCGCGCCCCCGGAGCAGGACGCTTACAAATGCTGTTCCTCCACCCCATCCCAGAGCTGTGCGGGGGGCAGCTGCCCCGCCAGGACCCCGACCCTAGGATTTCCCCCCGACACCCCGCGTGCACCCGCGACCTCCAAGCCCCCACTGCGGGCCCAGAGCTCCGGAAGGGGCGCTGCGCCCTGATCCCCGCCCGGCACGCAGCGCCTGCTCCGAAGGACGGGAAGGGTTAACGCGGCGCTGGGGACCCGCGGAGGCGACCCGGGCAGCGGAGAAGGGTCGCAGCCTGGGGGCGGGGCTGGACACTTCCTGCCGCCCGCGGGCCCGCCTCCTTCCCGCGCGTAGGCGGTGCGGAGGGGCCGCCCGGGCGGGGGTCTCAGCCTTCCGGTTCATGGAGTGCCCGGGAGGCGGGAGGCCGAGGGAGTCTCCAGGCAGGGCCAGGCTGGGGCTGCTGTTGGGGACCCCTGCAGTACTCATAACCCCAACGCCCACCCTGGATCGCCCCCTCCCCCACCCCTTCACCCCCGACCTTGCAGCTGCCAGGAATGGACCTAGCCATGCGGGGAGTCGCTAACCTCCCTCCGACATCACAGGAAGTCGGGGTGTGAGGAACAGGGCAGCACCAGGCCCGGTTTTTGGGGAGTGGACAGGGTGATCATGCTCTGGTCCCCTGCACCCCCGCCGCCCACGCCCGGAAGCCCCCAGCCCAGCGTCAGCCCCGCCCGTGGCCACCGGCCTGTGGCCGCCCAGTCCAGTGCCCACCCCAGGCCGGCACAAGGGGGGAGGGGAAGAGGAAGCGAAAGTGGCTGCGGGTGCCCCAGGGAGTCCCGGGGCGAAGAGCCCGAGAAGCTGAGTCGGTTTCTGTAAAGTGCGTAGTAATAGGAAACTGAGGCCGCGGGGACGCCCCGCTTGTCCAGCAGCGTGGCCTCGGGAACAGGCGGGCTGGGGGCCCCGCCCGCGGCAGCTGCGCCCAGACCCTGCCCAGCCCACACCCCCCGCCGGTGGTGCCGCGGGGGTCTTCCGGCTCAGGCATGGGAAGCCCCTAGCAGATGTGCAGGCAACCTCCTTGTGGGTCCCCCAGACTTGAGGGGTCTCCATTCTAGTTCTCTGTCCCCTAGTTCTGACGTTGGATTCCCCCCTGAGAAAGGGGCTGTCCCTTCTCGTGGTCCTGCAGACCCTTGGGTACCCACTCCCTGTGCAGCCTGCCTGCCAGTTCCCCGGTCCCACCCCAGGGCACACACCCTCTGGTGACTCACCCTCCCCTCGCTGAGCTGCAGACAGACTCAGACAGCTTCACTCACCAGGGTGCTGCAGGGCCCACACTGAGTCTCCCCCAGGGGGGCTGAGTGTGGGTTCCCACTCTGTTGGCGCCCCCAGACACTCCATGGAGGCGTCAGAGCCCCACCCCCATCCGTGCATACCAGCCTTGTTCGACAGGTGATTTTTAGGAGGGATCCTTTCCAGGGTGCTTTGAGGCCTGGAAGGGGGTGCCCTCAGATCTGCCTGTCAGGAGACCCCTGTGGTAGATGTGACGGGGTGCGGGGCCCAAGATGTCAGTGGAGAGGCTAACAAAGGAGCTTTAGGAAGAGGTGACCCCCTAAAGTGTGTGGGGATACACACAGCCTCAAGAAAGGGGACCTGGTAACCTGTGGCCACTGCATTCAGGGCAGAGATGGATAGAACTTTGCTGCCCACTCCCTCCTCTCCTCCACCCCCAGCATCCGGCCAGGCAGGAAGGAACAGGAATGTGGGATGTTTGAGAGCAGCTTCCATTATAACCCAGGGCTTCTTCACTTCCCTCAGGGATGCTGAGGGGCAAAGGAGAAGCCTGACCTCCCTCCCCCACACCTGAGAGGGCTTTAGGGAGGCACTCCAGCCTCTAAGTGGGGGCTGAGTCCTAGCCTGAGGTCAAACAGACTATTAGCTGGGCTCAGGCAGGGGCTGCAAGTAGGGCCTTTGCTGGCTTCATGGATTGAAGCAACAAGCAGCTGTCTTTCAAGAGTCTTCTGTCCCATCTGGGAGCAGTGGCCATGTCAGAGGCCCAGCCTGTGCCCTGCCCAGGGTCCATCATGCAGCTGTTGTGGAGGGGACACCAGAGCAAAAAGGTCCCGCCCTGACTGGCTAAGTCCTTCAAGCCTCAGCTGGGACAGGCCTTTCGTGAGACCCAGGCTTTCTCATTGGATAGGAATGGGCAGAGCCCACCCAGCCGGCCCCCACAGCTGCCACCCTCCTCCTGTTTAAGCTCTCAAGACCAAGAACACTTCTCCCACCACCAGTCAGTAGGAGACGGGATGGGAACGACAGCAGGTACAACTGTCAGAGAGTGACACCAAATTTGTCCATAAAAAGTTTTTGTGCTTTATTACTCTTTTATAAAAAATAGCACTATAGTTTTAAACTATTGTTCTGTCTTTAAAAGCAAGAATTGTGAGACCTCATCTCACATACTTTGGGCATGTCGTCAGGAGCATCCCATCCCTGGAGAAAGACATCATGCTTTGGAAAGGGTGAGTGAGAAAGAGAAAGACTCAACAAGATAGCCTGACCCAGGGACTGGAACAGTGAGTTCAAGTTCAAGCCCAGCAGGGATTGTAAAGGATGGAGCAAGACCATGAAGGTCTTCTTACTGTTGCCCGTTGGGAGGGTATGAGCAAGAGCTGACTTGATGGCACCTAACAATTTAGTCATATCACAGAAATCTCTTTCCTTAAGCCTCTCTGTGTGTTATCAATACACCTACAAAGCTCAGACTCTCTGCTGATTACTTTTTTAAACTTTCCAATATGCTCCAGTTAGAGCTGTTTACCCAAATACAGTGACCGACTAAGGTGCATCTGATTCGGGCCGTAGTATTTCCAATCACTTGCTATGCATCTGAGAGTTGGAAAATGAATAAAGGTGACAGAAGAATGGACACCTATGAGCTGTGATGTGGGAGAAGAGTACTGAACATCCCACAGACAGCCAGGAGAACAGATAGGTCATGGGTAGGGTGCAGCAGAAGTGCAATTTAGAGGCTTTGCCTCACATAATTTGGGCATGTGGCTAGGAGGGGCTATTCCTTGGAGAGGGACATGATGCTTAGAAGGGTGGAAGGTCGAAAAAGGTGAGAAAGCCCATCGACCAGGTGGATTGACACAGTGACTGCCTCAATGGGCTCTAATGTGTCAGGAAGTGTGAGGATGGCAAAGTATAAGACCTCTGTCGTTCATAGGGTCCCTGTGAGTCATGCTCGACGGCACCTAACACCACCAGCTACTGGTTCAAACCTCAGCTGGTGTCTCTGTTGCTGCTGGTGTTTTTATAGTTGTTGAATTTGTCAAATATTCTGCTATTTTAGTGATAATACTGTGGTGAGTAGATTTGTGAGCCTCTGTCAGGAACTTTTTGGAGAATGACATTACTGAAGCATAGGAGAAAAAATGTTTCCACTCAGTTATTAATGATGCTGTAATCCAATGTAGAAAGATTTTGCAGAACGATTGTTTTTGATGATCGTAATCGTATAACCTTAGAAGTGTTACATTTAAGCAATTTACAACCCTATCACATATTGTTGTTGTTGTTGTTGTTATGTG
>NW_006399795.1:15555877-15585985 GCF_000299155.1 Elephantulus edwardii
GATCTATCTCCGACTGTATTTGTAAGGAACCTTATTACTGAAGAGTCTGGTATGAGAAGGGAGCTCTGGTGGCCTAGAGGTAAGAAGCTGCACTGCAATCCTCAAAGGCACACAGTTCGAATCCACCGACTGCAGGAGGAGGATGGGCAGTCTCCTTCCGTGAGATTTACTGCCTCTGAAAACCCGCTGGAGGGTCAGCTGTGGTTGGTTCCAACTCGAGAGCACACAACAGCTGTAACAACTGGTATGAGAAGGACCCAGAGGGAAATTACTGGGCGTTATTGTTGTGACTGAGTTACTGAACTGGATGACACGAAGCCTAGGCATTCCCCTCGCCACTGCCACCCGCCCTGGCTGTGGTCAAAGAGCCTCCGCCCTAGAGGCTTCTCGGGAACTCTTCTTAGAAACAGGAAGTTGATGTGTGGGACACATGTCTACCAAGTTCAGGCCCCACCCAGCTGCCATCAGTGTGCCCTTGACGAGAGCTGGTGGGCTGCCCAGGCTCGGCTCACTCCAGGGTGGGCCTCACTAGCTCCAGGGGGTCACCTCATCCCCTCAGGGGGCATCTCAGTGAGCCAGTGGGTGGGGCCAGGGTGTGGGGGTGCAGACCTCAAGTGTGCTGACTGGAGCACAGACCTAGGACCTCAACCATAACTCTAGTTATGATCTAGTTAAAACCCAGCCCTTTTCTTTCACTCAGCAAAGCGCCTCCAAGCCCCTTCCCTGCTCATGCTGGTGCAAGTCCTCCACAGACGTCCAGGATCTCTGGCCCTGGCTCCACTCCCTGACCCCTGAGCCTCCTGATGAATCCAAGGTTGCCTAGGTGCAGCTCCTCCAAATGGAGCTTGAGGTGAATCGGTCCTGGCAGTGCGGCCTGACTGAGCCGTGTTCCCATCGAAGCCTGAGACCTCGCCGCCTCAGCAAACTCACCTCAGTCCGCCCTTCCTGTGTCCGCAGCGCTATTTCTCAGGTGAGTGAACTGAGACCCAGCTGGGGCAGCTCGGTGGTCCTGAAGCTAAACCCACCCACGTGGTCTGGTCAGACCCGGTAGGTCTTGAACTCTGGAGTGCTGCCCGCCTCTTGGTGAGTTTGAGGTGTTCAGGAGTCCCAGCTATGGGGTCAGGGAGGGCCTGTGGGTGGTTAGTCTCAGGAGGCCCCGTCCCTGCGTGTTTGGAACGACCAAGCCTGGTGTGTTCTTCTCAGGGGAGCTGATTTCCATCACAGTCTAGCAACTCGCCAGAAGGACCAGAAGGTTCTGGCTTGGGGGATGCAGGAGGGTAGACATGCGCAAGACAGACGTATAGAGTCAGCCGTGCCAAACGGGTGGCCCTGGCTATGGAGCAACTGGCCACCCACTGGTCACTAGGTCACCTGTGTCCTTCCCAGGCTCAGGGGCTGGGAGAAAATCAACACAGGACAAAGAATTGATGGGTCCAGCGGGAAGAACTGCCAATGCCCCACCCACACCTGGACATCGGGCAGGTAAGAGGGCGCCCTGCTTCATCTGTGACTGGCTGGCTACCGGGGTTCATGTTTGTAAGTGGGTTACTCATTGGGTCCCTGGTGGGACCAAGCCTTTGACTCTGGTTGAGTCGCTGGTGCAGGACTACAGGGAGGGAGGAGGTGGCCCAGACACTGTCCACAAGGCTCACTTGGGGAGGCCTCAGTACTCCTTAGCAGTATCTAGCCTGATGCTTGGGGAGGTGGGGTGGGCAAATGAAGAGGCGAGCTAAGAGCCAGGGGAGGCTGGCACAGGGCCGGGCCGGGCTCTGACATCCCCCCAACACGCTTATGTCCTTTCAGGCCAGCCAGTGCTCAGAGCACACGCACATGCACACACGTGCCCTTCGTGGGCCAGCCCTCGTTGGCCCCTCCTCCCTGGGGACATTCCTGGTGTGTGCCCCAGACCTGCCTGTGAAGTCTGCAGGGATCCTGCAGGACGAGGCACCTCAGCCTCCTCTCAGCGCTGGGTCTCTACCACCGTGAGCCTCAATCGCAGGTCCCTTTCCAGGCTCTACACTCATCTCTCCCTCACATGAGGGGGTCTGTCCCCAAAGGCTTCCAGAACAGGCGTGATTGCAGCAGGCACAATCTGGGCTAGAGCTTGGGCAGAACTCCTTACCAGCCAGAGCTGCCAGGCCAGAGAGCAGGAGGGCCCACCTCCAGCCGGCTGGACACCTGCCTGGCACAGAATGGTCCAAAAGAGCCATCATGAAAAAAAAAAAAAAAGAGCCATCATGGCCAGCCCCACCTGCCTGCCCCCCCCCAAGCAGGCCACCTGTTCCAGGCTGGGTGCCCCATGGCCACAGCCCCACCAGCCTGGCACAGGCCTGGGCACAGATGGCTGTGTGCGTGAGAGGCCTGAGAACGGACGTCATCAAGGCCCAGGGTGGCGAGGTGAGCGGGGATTCAGCCCTCACCTCCCCCTGGGGGTGGAGGGGCAAACAGGAGGATGTGGTGCTACAGGGGTCCCCACTGTTTGGCTTGATGTCCTCCTGGGGCCCTGTCAGGTCACTTCTTTCTAAGGGTTGCCACTCTCTGAGCCATAGATTCTGGAGGAGGCTCAGCTCACCTGAGCTGAAAAGTCTCAGCCACAAAACGTCTCCAGGCCCAGGCTACTCAGACCCACCAGCTTGCTTCCCAGCTTACAAGGTGTTCCAGGAACATGCACTCAGCCTGCACTAGGGGTCAGGGTATGGAGCAGCCTCTGGCCAGGGAGAGGTGGGCATCACTTTTAGACATACAAGTGAGGACCAAGGAGGTTCTGGATATGCATGGAGTAGCCAGACCCAGGTATGGTCCAACAGGGTGGGCTGAGCAATGGGTGGGGGTCTTGGCATGGCCAAGACAGAGCAGTGCAGTGTGTCCCAGGAGTAGGGAACCCTCCTAGCCCTGAATTGGCCTCTAGCTCAAGGGTGTTCCCTGGGCAGAGCCTCTGGGTGGGGACAAGTCTCTAAGCATACAGGTGGATGGATGGAAGTAGGGGGCTGTGCCACTTACATAACCTCAGCTTGTGCCCTGTGCTCCGGAGACGGGAAGGGCAGGAGGCCAGCTGCTGCTTAGCTGGGTGTCTGCTTCCTCTTTCCATCAAGGCAAGCTTGGGGCTGCCCCCTCAGATGGGCCAGGCCTGACCACTGGGTGGGCGGGGACGAGGGGCTGGCAGTGACAGCAAGCAGGACAAGTCCCAAGAGGAAGACCGAGTGTCCCAGCTGAGACCAGGACCCGGGTGGGGTCCCCACTCTGCTAGTGGCTCAGAGGAAGTGAAAGCTGTGCTGGGGCAGGGAGGGGACGGGACCAGGAGTGAGAGTGGGCTACTGGGTTAGTGCCAGGTTCATATCCCATAAGCAGCCACCTCTGTCCTGGGCTCGCTGTCCCCAGGACTTGGGGGGACGGAAACAGGGCCCACCTGGACAAGTAGTCTGGTTGTGGCAGCCAGGTTGTTGGGAACCCAGGGGTGGCCAGTTTGCCACCTCTGCCTTTGCTATTCTCACCCTCCCCTGGCCCAGAGACCACCAGGGAAAACTTGGGACGAGGTCCCTGCACTTCCATGGCCCTGGGAGGTGGGCTGGCTCCTGCCAAGTGCTCAGAGCCTATGACTCAGTGGTATCTGAAGGCCAGGTGTCCCAGGGCAGCCAGAGAAACAGCGAGGCCAGAATCCTGGGAGATGTCACTGAGCTCGGACAGACAGACTGCAGTCAGAAGTACCCAAAGTGGCCACCGACACTCCCCGCCATGGGCCAAACATCAGGGCCTCAGCTGTCTCCCCCCAAGTTGATTGTGCAGACACTGCAGGTCCAGGACCCCCAACAGGACTGGGGGCTCTGTCAGGGACTTAAGGTGCCTGGGAGCCTGCTGACAGCTCACCTACCTGACCCATGCCCCTGTCCAGCCTGTGTCCAGCATTGGGTGACACCCTGAGCAGCAGCCAGTGAGGGGCTGGGGTGTGAGTCTGGAGGGTGGGTAGAGATCCCTAAGTGGACGGGCTACGGGTGACTGAAGGAGATGCCAGGGGGTCTCCTACGCACTCCCCATATCACCACCCCAGGGTCCAAGTAGGAACCGAACCTAAGCTTAGAGAAGGGGTGGGGTGTTCCCAGTAAACTGAGGCAGGGTCTCTCTGGAGGCCAGCCCCCTCTTCTGAGAAGCTATAATTTCAGCCGCCCCTAGACCCCCAGAGGGCACTGGGGGACCAGAGGACTCGGTCCAGCAGAGGTGTCCAATGACCCTCCTCAAGGTAGCTAAGGAGAGGAGTGGGCAAAAAAAGTCCCATACACGTGGACCACGGCTGCCAGGTCATGGCACCAGACATGAAATATGCCAGGTGGCCTGGGGAAGGCTACAATCTGAACCTGGTCCATGTCCACTTGAGGGGGTCCTAGAAGACCAAAGGCTAACGGTGTGATCAGCCAACTTCTCTCCCTGTGCTCGGGGGTGTGGGACTCCCAAGGTAAATTAATGGGAGGGACAAGCGTATGTCACCCAACTGCCATGGGAGGTGGTTTGGGGGGTTCCCGCAGCTGCCTGACATTCAAGTCCTCTGTGACTGTCTGGTCTGTGCCAAAGTTGGGTGGGAAGCAGGGCCGAAGGACTAACAAGTACACAGGAGTAGATAAATATGCCAAGCGGTTTCTTTTTTTCTTTTTAAATCAGGCATTTATAAACAAGAAAGCATACATTAATTACATAAAAATAGTTCTCGAATAGTAGAGTAAGTCGTAATATTGTCATTAGCAGCAGCATGGGGACACGGGGTGGGACGCAGGGCGAAGGTCAAGGTGGTCTTTTTCCGTAATTGAAAAAACAAAACAAAAAAAACACCCAAAAACCCCACAAAAAAAACAAACACCCCAAAAACAACCAAACCCAAAAACGTCAGCTGTGACATCTGACTTAAAGCAAGAACGAAACACCTCCCTCAACCCTGTGGACTGTGGGGACGGGGCGGGGGCCCTCAATCAGAAAAGACAGCCCCAGCGACCACTGGGCAGAGATGAGGGAGTGTCATCACGCCCTGCAGCTCCTGGAACCCGGGGCGAGCAGGTGGGCACCCCAGTCAATGGCAAAGGGGATCTTTGCCGCTAGCAGGTGAGCACTTTTTGTTTTTCCTCAATTAAAAACAACTCAGAAAACAAGACAACTACCAGGTAAGAAAAAGTTTCTGAAAAAAGGAACCACCATATACATGTATAATACAACGGTGTAAAAGGGAAAAAAAGTATTTACAAAGTTAATTGTCTTTACACGGGCTAGTTCTGTATGAAAAGCAGGGTATTACGTGGACGAGTTAGCTGCTCCGTAGATATGTTATTGCTGTTGTTTTTTTCCCTTCGTTAAAAATCTTCTTTCAGTATAGAAATAATGAGTAATGAAAATGAATACATAAGTATTTAGGTAATGGGTTTTACACACTGGGAGAGTCAACAGCCCACAGGATAGATGCCTCTTCTCCCTTCTCAACAGAAACTAAATGCAGGTGTGCTTGCCGGGAGCCAAGGGCTCAGGGCACCCTGGCCCAGCGAAGCCGAGCACCCAACAGGGACCTAGGTCAGCAGGGTCCCTGCATGGCCACCCTGAGCCTCACCTGGGGAAAAGGTCCCACCCAGAGGCAGCTGGGGCAGGGAGAAAACCCAAGGAGGTCCTATGTGGCGTGCCCACCATCCAGTCCTGGGTGGTCAAGGCTCTCCACCTGCATGGGCCTGACATGTGGACCCACAGGGACATGGGAGGAATATGGAGGGACGGGTGGACCCTGGACATCGGCGCGGTGGACTGCTGGGCCTAGCCGGACCCTGCACCTGTCAGGCATCTGGGACATGCTAGCAGTGCCAGTTCAGGTCTTCTGAGGTCTTGGGCCTCTCTGGGTTAGTGGAAGGGGGAATGAATGAGTGACCGGGATGTGTGGGTGGCCCGGGGGAGCAGAGGTTTCACCCCACGAGGGTGACACACACATATAACTCAGGAAGGATTAACTCTGGGAATCTGGGGCTGAAAGACTCAGAGCAAGCCAGTGGTCGGCCCGATGGAGGGGGCCCAGCGTGGGCTCCCCGGACCTCACCGCAGTTTACCCTCAGCAGCGCAGCCCAGCCACACAGAAGCACGCTGACACGCGTAAAGCTTTGCTCCAACTAAATCATTTAGTTTCCCTTGAAGATATGACGGAAAAAAACCACAAATCTGGAAAAACAAGGCGGAGAACAGCGTCTGCGTGTTGCGTAACAAAACCGACCCTTTACATGACACGGTAATAATGCCCATTGATGGATATACGTGTGGCAAAGGTTTAAAATTCCATGCAATACAGGTTTAATAACTGCAAAAAGAAAAACAAAAGCAAAAAGAGTTTTTTTTTAAAAAAAAGTAACCAAAAAGTTTCTAAACAAACGCTGCATATATGTGATGTCCCTTTTGCATTGCACTTTAGAAGGGGGCCCGGTAGGCACGAGCCCCCACAGTAAACCAAGGGCCAAGACCCTGCAGACGATCCTGTCACCTAAACGCTGGGGGTGTGGCAGTCTCTGGTCTTTGCTTCCTGCTACCAGCTGTGGCTGTGGCGGCTCCTCGCGATTGGCTGGTGCCCACCCAGGCGGCTTCCACCTCCCATAACTCTGGCACCTGCCGTGGTGTTAGAACAGACTCCAGCAGAGACTTGGCGCGAGATCCTTCTTCTGTGAATAAATACCATGATTTCAGGATGGGTCGCCGCCTCTTGTCTATGGGGAGGGGGGAACTCACTTTTCTTTTTCAAGCTTGGGCATTAAGAAACCTTATACAATTTTGCATAAACAGTTGATAGTAAACGAGATTATTTGGAATAAATGCAAGTAACTTACTTTGAGAGTGGCAGATTCGATCGCTACTGAGGGTGGGTATTTTGGGGGTAAAAAGACACGAGTCAGGGTTCTCTGTACAAGATGCTGGAAGGCACAGACCACCCCCCGAAGTTCAGTTTTTGCATTTTCGTTTTCTTGTGATTCCCTTGTTCAACCAAGCACCAGAGGGGATTTCTAAGCACTCGAGCACTTAGGATCAGAACTGCTCTACGAACGGGCTTGCAATGTCTTAAAAGGAAAATCCTCATTGAGACAGGGGTTGTAAAAAGAGGAGGGAAGATTCTTGACAAAGTGCAGTTCCAAGGATACGTTTAAATGAACAGATGGACAGACAGAAGTGAAGTGATGCTGCATTTGTTCTGATGTGTAATGGAGGGGCGATGTCTGTGGAGCTGAGGGGGCACTGTGGTCGTGGTGGCGGGCAGCACTGTCACCCCGGCACGCTGGGGCTGACCCCGCTCGGTGGAGGGCTCGGGGGTGTGTGTGTGTGGGGGCGGGGCTAGACGCCCATTCCCTGTCCCCTCTCTGTTGATGACCTCTGCGGACTCTGTCCCTCGGTGGGTGTGCGTTCCAGACACGCGTGCTGATGGCATGGTGACAATGCGGGACCAGGGCGGACGTCAGTAAGGCGGGCAGTGTTGCAGCTCATCACTCTCTCGCGCGGCGCTCTCCTGATGCTTCCTGGTGCTGCAGGAAAACCGGGTCCTTGTCGCTTAAAAAATAGACTCTGAAGAAAATCCCTCCGGTGTCCTGGCCGGCCGCAGGGGCGTGATGAGCTGCGATGGCTTCCGAGGGCCGGGCGGGCCGCGTGGCGTCGCCCTGGGGTTTCCTTAGCGGGTCTTCAGGTCGATGTCGAGTGTTGGTGGGGCATTCAAAAGTCAGTCATTAAAAAACGTTGATTTTTTTTTTTGTCTGAGTATCAAGTCTCTTTATTGGTTTTAAATAGCTTATAACAAAAGTGTAAATGTTAAAATGTCCTAGCAAGCGGAGGGCCGCCCAGAGCCGCTGCTGTGCTGCCCGGAGTCGCCAGCCGGGGCCGCAGGGTGGCTTGCTCCCTTGAATTGGCCAGTAGAAAATTCTGCAGTGGATTCCAAAAGTATGTGGTTACAAACACTCGCTTGGTTATAGGCACAGTAAGACGTTGTGCTGTGTGAACCGAGGGGGTGTGGACGCAGGCCTGGCCACCTCCTCGGCCACGGGCGCCGAGCACCCGCCCATCCCGACACATGCCGTCCCCACGAGGAGTGGCAGAGGGGTCCCTATGGCTCCAGCTCGGCAGTGCTCTCGCCACCCGCCGCCTCGCCGCACGGCCGGGGCCACAGCTGCTCCTGCAGCTCCTTCACCACCTTCTCCAGGTGCTCGCGGGCCTCACGCTCCCGCAGCAGGTCGGCACGCAGCTGCTCCCGGTCGGCCTCTGCGTGCTGCAGCTTCACCTGCAGGTCCTCAATCTGTGGGGGGAAGCCACGTCAGTACTGGGGGGGTGGGGGGGAGAGGGCAGCCAGGCCCACGCAGGCAGCCGCCTCCCCGCTGGGCCTCTGCACCCTGGGGTTGAGAAGAACCCGTGGGCCTGAGGGGTGGGATTCTACTACAAGGCACTGCGGGTTTGCCGGGTGCAGCGGCTCCATACTCAGGCGCACAGGCCACATAGGGCCGTGGCTCACTGAGAGCCTAGGAGCTGGGCTTCCAGAGCCAGGGCCCTTGCAGCCTGTCCCTCCCCGTCCTGTGTACCTGAGCCGAATACTTGGCACGAAGGCGGCCGGCCTCACAGCCCTTGTCGCACACCCGGACCTGCCGCGCCTGCTCCAGCTCACGTTTGAGCCGCACCCGCGACTCATTCGCCTCCTTCATCTTCTTCTCGTTCTCCGCGCGCAGCCGCTCGATCTCCTTCCGCAGGTTGCGCTTCGCCTCTGTGGCTTCTCGCAGCTTCTCCTTCTTGGCCACACGCAGGAACTCCAGCTCCTGGGGGGTAGGCCGGGGTGTGTGGGGGGGCATTCAGGGCACTGGGGAGCTCGCTGCCTGCCCTGTCTCATCGCTCAGGTGCAGTCACAGCTCCCTCCCCAGCAGTCCCTCGGGTGGGACTGTCCACTGACACCCATATCACAGGGGCATCTGCTCCAGAACTCAGCCCCTCCCCAGTCTAGGGATCCTGCATGCACACTCTCACGAGCTTTAAAGCCCCAGCACCCTGTAACTCAGGCCAAAAAGGCACCCAGGTCTCTCTGTACCCTTCTGGGCAGAGGCAGAGTTGCCAGTGATGCTAGCTGGCTCCCATGGACACGGGACTCTGAGGGACAACAGCCAGATGGGGACACCATCTCATGTCTCTGCCATTGCATTTTATGAACGTACAGATCACTCCACTGAGCAAACCATGAGCACAGAGACATATCCAGACGAGTGTTGGCACCCCCTAAGTCAGGAGGACCACAGGGCCCTGCAGGATGATAGCCTGCTGCTCTAGAAGCTGCCCCCAAACTGCCTGCTGATCCTGCCTCGTGCCACAGCACCCACCGAGGTGCTCCCTTAGCCAGTGGGGGTGCAGAAGTCCTGGCTCCCTGCAACCAACTACATCCTCCCTGGAATTCTCCATCCAGTGGGATGCAGATGGGTAGACCAGGAACTGCGGCTACAGCTCGGGACAGTGTTAGGGCGTGGGATGACCTCAACAGACAGCAGCACTCTGCCTGGAATCAGCCAGAATCCACTGTATGGGGACAGCAAGACAATAGAGTGACTATATTATAAACTAGAGACGTGTGTGGGGGGTGTGTGTGTGGAAGAAGTGGGGGAGTATGGATGTGTGGTGAGTACGAGCGTATGTGCCTGGAAGTGGAGCAGAGGTGTGCATATACCGAGGCGCAAGCAGGGTGGTGTAGGTGGAGACGGTGTGAAGTGTGTGTGGACGGAGCGGGTGCAGAGGCGTGTGTGCATGGAGGTGGCTCAGAAGCATCTGGTGAGGTGGTGTAGGCGTGTGTAGGCAGAAGTCTGTGGAGGTGGCTTAGAAGTGTGCAGAGGTATGTGTACTGACGCAGAGTGTGCATATGGAGGTGATGTAGAGGCGCAGAGGTGTGCATGTGGAGGTGTGTGTGTATGGAGTTGATGTAGAGGCCTGTGCATGTGGAGGTGGCTCGGAGTGGAGTGCACGTGGAGGTGGTGCAGGCGTGTGTACATGGAGGGTGGGGGTGGTGTGTGTGGGCTGTGAATCCGTGTGCCTGCGGTGGGGTGCCTGGATACCATGTCCCGCTGGCTCCCTTACTACTCAGGGCTGTAGCCATCCGCTTCCAAACACAGAGCTCCAGGTCCATGTCAATGCAAACGTCTTTTACAGAAACAGGCCCTGCTGGCAGGGCATGTGTGTACCTACTTCTGGCTCACAGAGTGTGAAATTGTCTTGGGTGCAGCTGTCCTCACTCCCTTCACTAAAAATAGCCCGGCTCACTACATCGAGCAGCGCTCTGCGTCATCACGCGGCACTCAGTGGGGCACATGACTGACTCATCGGGGGGCCAGCACACAGGCCTCCTCGAGGGGCAGCTGACGTCAGAGGGGCCACCACACCCGGGCTCTGGCCCTGATGCCACCCTGGCGGGGCCTGCGCTGGCAGGAGGGCCGCACCTGGTGGAGGCTCCGCTTGGCCTGCAGGGCGGCACTCAGCTTCTCCTCCTGCCGCACGCGCATCCGCACCACCTCGTGCAGGAACTTCTCTTTGGCTTCCTTGGTGTCCAGGCCACTCTCCAGCGCCTGCCGCAGGTGCTCCAGCTCCGCCTCCAGCCCGCCCCCCGTGGCCTCGGCATGGCCAGCAGAGTCCAGGGTGGCGCTGGCAGCGGGTGGGGCATGCATACCGGGGGAGCTCAGGTCCTTGGCAGAACTGGACGAGGTAAAGGATGGAGACGACAGCGAGGACAGGGAGGAGGTGACTGCAGAAACAAATGACAAGCCGAACGCTAAAGGGTGCTCTCCAAAGCAGGGCACCCGAAACCAACGGACCCTCAAGTCAGGGCTGGGCCATACTCACACATGAGTTCAGCAGGTTTTCTATGCGCAGATGGTACACACACATAGGTGGACATGTCCCCACCTGACTGCCTAGGAGGAGCCTGTACCCCCCACCTCAAGCCCTCCTGGCTCCCACTGTGCTCATTCAAGGGCCCCGTGCAACATCACCCTTCCCAAGGAGCCCCCTGCCTGCCCTACACCCGAGTTTTTGCAATGTCCGCAGGAAGTAAAAAAGAAAATTCAACTCACACTTACATTCCTCTCTACTTTCAACTTCAACCTCAGCCTCAGAGTCCTTGTCCTCCTCTGGGGCAGTGAGAGGCACCAAGGTCTCGGGGACCACGGGGTTCTCCTCAACCAGCTTCCGCTTCCGTGGCTGGATGGACATAGAGAGGGGCTCGGGGGCCCGGGAGACGATGGTGGCACATGGTGGGCTGGTCACAACCTTCTGCTGGGCCGGGGGCGCGAGAGCCACGTTGGGGGCCACGGCTGTCTCGAAGCTCTTATAGGAGTAGAAGCTGCAAAGGGCAGTAGGTGTCAAGCCAGGTGCCTGCTCCCTGCCTACAGTCTCCTAACGCACCTGTGCCTAGGCCTGGGCCTCAGAGCCCACAGCAGACATGCTTGTCATCTCAGGCATCTGAACGTCAGACTTACAAGGATCAAGAATCCTGGGCTCTAGCCAGCATGGAACACAGCCTTTTCCATGGTCCTCTAGAAAACCGGGAAAGGCAAGGCTCTGGAGGGGCCACCCAAGTTTCAAAGGACTCTTACTTTGGGAACATCTGGGCATCCCACCTACGCTGTACAGAAGTAGCATCTAAGGGACTAAAAAGTGGAGCCGGCCTAACCTGGGTCAACCAGGACCCGGATGAGCCCTCTGCATACATCTGCAAGGAGCAGCTGCACTGCAACCATCGCAGGGACTTGTCAGGGTCAAGGGGCACCCAGAATGCCACAAGGTGGCGGCTGACATGGGGGAGCATGGCCCCAAGTACTTCAAGCAGGGCAAGGGCAAGGCTGGATGTGGACTCTGCACTGGAAATTCTCTACAAGCATATGTGACTTCTCACTAGCACGTTGTAAAGAGTACTCTAGAATGTGGGGGAGAGGGCTGGATGAATGGGTGTCAGGCGGGTCTAGGCCAGTCCCTAATATCACGGTCTCGGAAACTTTCGGATCGCTTACAACTCCGCTTGCTTAGAAAACGTGACTGTCACTATGTTTAGAACGGGCACACATTCCCCCTCAGTCAACAAATGCCTCACTTCATCTGTCACCACAGACAGGGGGCCATCCTGACCACCACAGAGCTGGGGGCACTCACCTGTCTCGAATCAGTGCTGGGAGGTGAGGGGGGAGCTCCTTGTCGCTGGAGGAGACCGCAGGGGACCAGGGTCGGAAGGCGGAGAGGCGCTGGCGTGGATGCACGCAGCCCAGGCTCTGAAGAGGGGGTGTTGTGTAAGGAGCAGGTCCCGGGTCTGTGGGGGTGGGCTCCCTCCCGAGGACCCTTGACCCAAGGTGCATGCAGGGATGTTCCAAAGTAGCACCTTATTGGAGGAACCAGAGAGGGTCCGCAGCCAGCTGGACTGCTTGTCTTTCTCTGTGGTGGCGGGGGACTGAGAGGACGTGTCATCTGCCTTGGGTCTTATGGAGGCC
Organism: Elephantulus edwardii; assembly: GCF_000299155.1. NCBI lineage: Eukaryota > Metazoa > Chordata > Mammalia > Macroscelidea > Macroscelididae > Elephantulus > Elephantulus edwardii. The sequence continues at coordinate 15,568,360 of NW_006399795.1, forward strand.
GGGGGTTCGGAGGACACCTGTGGGGAAAAAGACAGGATCATGTTGACACCTCAAGGGCCTCAACTGGCTATGGAGGTTCTAACACTTCTTGTCACTGAGGCTTCAGGAACGACCCCCAAGAGCCTGGCCCAGGGGCACTGAGGGGGTGAGCCAAGGCTGTGTACATGACATGTGAAACTGAGCACGACACTACTGTCTCCCCAGGAGGAGCCACCAATCACCAACAGAGCAGGTTCTGTGGCACTGCTGTCACACTCAGGGCCGATGACCTCACCGCTGCAGCTGCAGTGGATGCTGAGTGCCAGCCCTGAGCAGGGTCTGCCAGTGGCTGTGCCCCACAAAGACCCTGGCTGCTAAGGGAGGCGTCCCTGCAGCCCAAGTGGGTCCTGATGGGGTCTTAGGGACTGGTGCTCCTGAGGCCCCCTGGCTGCCCCCAATGGTTCAACAGTGCAGGAAGTTCATTCCCAAGAGACAGTCACAGCATGCAGTCTTTATAAGGAGAGTGGACTCCCTCCTGGCTGCTGGGAGCACTGAGGGGCTCATATGCTATGTTAGTTAGCCCAGAGATCGGACCTGTTCGCCTTCACATGGGATGTGGGCTGGCAGGGTCCCAGAGGAATACAAAACGAGCCATGGAGGGGCCACAAAGGGGGACCTTTTCCCGGATGACTCAGTCACTGCGTTAGGTTATCCTTGGGGGATCCTACTAGCATGGCAGCAGGGGAGTGCTGGTGAGTCCTCTTATCTGTACCCACTCATAGCAGTTCTTCCCATCTGGGGGACATAGAGCAGGACTGGGGTGGGGCGTGGGCTGAGGATAAAGCAGCTGGAAGTAACAGCCAACTAAGGTGCCCAGCGAGTTATTGTGGTCACCTCAAAAAGAGAGACAAGCTGGGGCCTGGGGTGGGGTCCTTGGATGACACCAGGGGTATGGTATCGCATGTACACATGTATGTATGTGTGCATTCATGTGTGTATAGTCACCTTCCCAGACCTGTGGCCGCAGTAACCTGGTGAGGCCAGACAGGGAGGAGCTGGCTCGAGGGGCAGGAAGTCCTATCTCAGAACACTCTGCTTATGCCCAGGCAGGGTGTGGGGTGGGTGAGGGGCTGGGTGTTTCTAGGCCTTTGTCCTGCAGAGGCAGCAGCTGCTCCGGCAAGGAACAAGCCAGAACCCTGTGCTGCAAGTCAAGGTCCACACGCCTAGCACCTCCTGCCCTGGCCGGAGACACGTCTTCCAGGCACCTGGAGGCTGAGACACACAGATTTCTCCCAAGACCTGCAGTGATCAATCACCCAGAGAGACACTGACATCCCAGAGTCCCATCTCCTAAGGGCTGTGCCAGGTGGGAGCCCCTCCCCTCACTGTTTGGGTGCCAAGAGTCCTGCCGGGTTCAGGGCCGGTGACACCGCACAAGGGTGGGGCTTCCTGTCTGAGCAAACACTGAACTAGGGCGTGAAGACGAGGTCGAGCTCTCGCCCAGGAAAGCCACAGCCGGCGCCGTCTGACACGCTGGGGAAACCTCAGAGCACAGTTTCTGGGGTGGGGAGTACTAGATTCTCAGGACCCAGTGCAGCTGTGGCTGGGGTGCAGGGGCCAGATCCCCCACTTGCCAGCACACACAGCGCAGACCCAGGGCTAGGGCAGAGCTGCCAGAACAGCTCTTGTTGGGGCTCCCCAAGGGACAGGGCACTGGACACTTGTGACTTTGTCCTCTGTCCACTAAGGACAAGGGTGGTCCCAAAGCTCTCAGTCAACATCCAGAGAGCACACACATAGGGTTTCTGATAACATTACTTATGACATTATAGAGATGGGGATTCCACGTAGATGAAACACTTAGATGTCCTCCTGCAGAATCTGCACGTGGACCCAGAGGAAGTTGTTTCAACAGATTAAGGGGACAGATATGATCAGGTTTAAAGCTGGAGAAGCTGTGTGGCAGTATTATAACCTTTCACCATACTCATTCACTCAATCTGCACAAGCCAGGAGAAGAACAGAGAAGATTCATCGACAGCCTCCAACAAGCAGATGAAACAACTTTGTCACCGTGTTCTAGGTGGTTCAACAAGCAATCAATGCCCATGGAAGCAGCAGTCGAGAAAGCAAATGTATGGGGCTGTCTTTCAAGTCTGGAGTCCCTCCTCCTCCCACTGACCTGGCTCCCCAGCGGAGCCATCCTTGCCTCTGGGGGCTGAGAGGATGAAGCAGAAGGGGCACAGAACTGAGAGCCTGCCAGGCCACTTCTGCCTCCCTGGCCATGATGCCAGTGGGCGTCACGCCCCCTTTGGTAGAAACACTGCAGCCCAAGTCCAAAGGTGTATCTCCCATGCCACAGTTCCAAGTCCAAGTCTAGTAGCCGACTGGTTTACAGCCTTCATCCCACAAGCCCACAATCCACGTCCCACAGCCCACAGCAACAGCCCCCATCTCAGAGCAATGGCCTACATGCCACAGCCCACAGCCCACAACCCACAGCTCAACACTGCCTATAGCAGCTTTGAGGTGGGACAACTCATCTGATAGATACAGGTGGTGTCTGCTGCTACCCGGAAGGCAGAGCTGGAGTGGTGACTCCCACTATAATAACCTTGACCAGAAGCAGAACATAAAGGTGGAGATGAACAATCGGAGTCCCCAACACTGTCACCCAGCACACTAAGTGTCACCCCCTGAACAAGAAAGTACCTGTGTGCAGAGTGCACCTGTCACGCACCTTCTTGGGAATGCTTCCATATCCCTTGTCCAAAGAGGTTGCTGTGAGTGCCATCAGCACTCCCACAAGGCAGCTGCTTTTTTCAAAATGGACACAGGTCAAAGGGGGCTCAAGATCCACCAGGTCAATGTGAGGGGACACATTCCAACTTCAAAGATGTATCATTAAGCGTGAGACTACCCAAAGGCTTGGAGAAAATATCAGTAGTCACATGTCCAAGAAGAGGTGGGGCTGAGGGTATGTAAATATCAGTTACAATCCACAGTGAAAGGACAGCTTGACTTAAACATGGGCAAAGGATTCGAACACACATTTCTCACAAAAGACCAGCAAGTACATGGAAAGATGTTTCACATCTTTAATCATCAGGCAAATGTCAATCAAAACCACAAGGAGGTACCCTTCTATGCTCACTAGAACAACTGCAATCAAAAAGATGCTTGTCAACATGCACTGGTGAGGATGTGGAGAAACTGACACCTCTGTGTTTGCTGGGAATGAGCTATACTAACCTGTGTGTACTATTGCTGGAAACGGGCTGTACTAACCTGTGTGTACGGCTGAAGTGAATGAGCTATTCTAACCTGTGTGCATGACTGAAGGGAATGACCTATACTAACCTGTGTGTATGGTTGCTGGGAATGACCTATATTAACCTGTGTGTATGGCTGCTGGGAATGAGCTATACTAACTGGTGTCTACTTCTCATGGGAATGTAGAATGGTACAACAGCTGTGGGAACTAGTTTGGTGGTTCCCAAAAAAGGTAAGCATGATCCAGTGATTCCAGTCCTATGCATATATTTGCAAGAAATGAAAACAGGTGTTCAAACAAAAAACTTGTACACGTATGTTTGTAAGGGCAGTACAATTCCCAATGCCCTAACGGTGGCAACTGACCAAATGCCCACCACTATGTGGTCCATTCATACAACAGAAAAGCCACTCAGCACAGGAGTCCTGGTGCAACATGGGTGAGTCTTGGAAGCATTACGCTGAGTGATGTGAGAAACACAAGACCAGGTTAAAGAATTCCACTGACCGGAAATGGAGAGTGGACACGGTTGTACAATGGTTGTTGTTATGTGCCACTGAGCCAAGTGTGACTCACAGTGACCCAATGAGTAAGAGATCTGAACCTCATCATCTCTGACATACTTGAGCCCACTGCAGCACTGTGTCAATTCATCTCACTGAGGAAGTCTTCTCTTCATTGACCCTCCACTTTCCCAAGCATCATATCCCTTCCCAAGGAATACTCCCTCCTAGCTGCCCCAAGTATGAGAGACAAAGCTTTGCCACCTTTGCCTCTAAGGAGCTATTCTGGCTGTTCCTCGTCCAAGGTAAATAATGGGAAGCAGACCCTTGTACAACAAAGCTCATTGCAACTTTTTCACAATAACCAAGAGATGGAAGCAACCAGACTGTTCATCAACAGAGGAGCGAGTAAGCCCAATGTTGTCCGTCCACACAGTGGACTACTGCTTAGTCATAAAGGGAAATGAAGCCATGATGCACACCAGTTCGGGAGTGAACCTTGGAAACAGCATGCTGACCAAGTCTGTGGTTCAGGACCAGGAGAGGGATGGGTGCCTGATGTCCAGACAGGAGGAAGCTCCCAGAAATGTGCTGTCCCCAGAGATCACCAGTGGGGCAACAGAGTTCCCAGGAAAGGGCAGAACTAGAGTACCAAGCTCAGGGCATCTACCATGAAGGAGCTGGAGCCTGACCACCAAGGTCCCCACCCAGGGTGGGAAAGAGGGCTCTAACCAAAGAGCAACCAGGACTGAGAGATAGTGAGCAGGGCAGGGAGCCTGACTTCATTCCAGAGCAATGCAGAAAACTGCCACACGCTCCGGCTGGAAGTGGGTGAACGTGGTGAGGAAAAAAGGTGCCGCGAATGAGCTAGATAACCAGGCAGCTCTGAAACACACTCTAGTAGAACCTTGCAGAACACAAATCAACAGAACAGAAAACTTCTCAAGGAAGTTATCCAAACACCGTGCTGGAGGTTGTGAGCCGTGTGTTCAACAAGGAAATGCTGCCCAGTCTGTTGTGTGTCTCACTGAAGACAATGCGATGGTCATGTGATGTGGACACAACCAATGTGCCAAGAGGGTCCAACACTCGAGAAAGACACCCAATGGGAACGAGAAAAGGGCCAAGAGGTGAGTTTACAGACTTGGGGAAGCAGGCGGCACACAGTTGGTGTGACCTCCGAGGCTGAGGTGGTACTAGTCCCGGCAGCACCACCTCAATGACCCCAGCCCTCATCCTCTTGGATATGTTGTCGAGATGAAAAGTCCTACAGAGGAACCGTCCACACACCAGGGTGTCAGGACCAAGCTGACAAATTAAACACAATGGTTCAAGATAGACCATCTTCTGTCAAGATGGGCTAGCCATGCTTCTGGGGAAAAACTAGACAGAGCGCTGGAAGAACAACAATGCAACACCCCCACCTGCTGCCAGCACAGGTGTGATCCAAATAAACACACGGGTGACCTGGGGTCCTCAAGACACCCACTGTCATTGTCCTGTGATGTACCCAAGCTGAGTGCCAGCTATCACCATACCATGATCAAATGCCCACAAGGGCCCAGCGGCCCCTGCTTTCCATGTAGGAGCTGGTCTCCTGCAGATTGCCCTATGATCACCTGTCCCCAGCTGGGCAGTGGCCAGCATGTCTCTTGGACAGAGGTGGCCCACGGGAGTGTGCCAGGAGCTCTGTGTGGTTTAGGCAAAACAATGCTGAGGGCAGGGCTCTTCCTTTCTCCTGCTCTCAGGTGAGGGTGTGTACACAGCCCACTCTCAAAAGCATGGATCTGCATACATCAAGTCTGGATTACATCAGCTGCTCAAAGTGGCATGTCCCTGAAAAGCAGCCCTCCATGGGTGGTGAATCCCCGCAGGAGGCGCAGGTGGGCTGGGCAGCCCTTTGGACAAGCTGCACGAGGAAGGGCCCTGGCTGCACAAGCTGCATGAAGGTGGGCTCTGGGCACAAGCATGCAGACCCTGGTCTCCAGGGGCACAGGTAGGTGTGGCCCCTCTTTCTCCCTGAGAAGCAGAAGGCTGTGTCAGGGATGACATGAAAAGAACAGCAGTGAGGGAACCTACTGGCTGGGCCACCAACCATCCAATCTGTGTCACTCTAGGGTACTGTGTCATCTTGTGTCACGGAAGCCAAGACCTATCGATGCTGTCCCTCACCCACCACCCCAGGGCCCTCAGAGAGGTTCCCAAGCAGTCTAGCCTTCTGCATGCACCTGGGATCTAAGCTCCATGACCACGGCTCACTGCAGGGCCCTGGGCAACCCCCTGGGTGCAGGAACCTTGCCACAAGCATAAGGCAGCAGAGATGTGCTTCCCCAAGCTGCTCGGCCCACGCTGCCCTCCAGCAGTACCAAGAAGTCCCCGGAGCACCTGGTATTCTGTGACAAAGCCCCAGTAAAACCACCACTGTCCCCACAGGTAAGCCCCTGGACACTGGCCCGTGGAAACCACCACATTTGAGTCAGCCCAGGTTGGTGCTGTGGGCCATTTCTGTAGATTTTCACAGTTCTAGAAACTGCCAGGCTATTTTTATACACACCATTAATATTTTACACATGATAATTCAAGTTCCATATCATGCTTAAATTAACCTATTTTCTGATGATTGTGGTGTGCGGGAAACAGATTAAACGTGCAGAGACAACCCCAAACCCAAAATGAAGCGAAAGCAGTTGCAACGATTCACTTACTTGCTTTTTTTAAAATTTAAATAGGTCACTATTTCTGTTCCTTCCACTCTGCTGACGGGAATGGCTTAAATCTTTTCTAAGGAAATGGAACTGAAGAGCCCAAGTTGTGTCCTCCACCCTACAGAATGACACTCACCTGGCATACACCAACAGTGCGGTGCCCTGGACACTGAGCGTGCCGGCCACTTGTCATACCCCAGAAACCCAGACGTGTGCCTTTTGCAGGCAACACCACAAATCACAGCCCCGGCTACCATGCATCACAGTCGCAGCTGCCATTGCTATCACCAACGCTATGAGGCCACATGCCACTGGAATGTACCTCGGCTATCACCTCATACACCGTAGCCACACACCACAGCCACCATAACTGTAGCTATCACTACAGTCACCAAGCACCACAGCCACCATGCTTGTAATTGACCTCAGCTGTCACCACAGCCACCATCATGGCCACTGTGCCTGTCCTGTACCTCAGCTGTCACCACAGCCACCACAGCTGCTTGGGGCCTCATGGGGCTTCACAGTATGCAGACTGTACCAGGGGACAGTTTGAGCACCAAAATAACAATCCATAATTTTTTTTGGTCCAGTATTTCAGAAGAAATATATTACTGTTCATAAAAAAAATAATAAAATTCTGTACCCATTCATTTTTGGATGGGCACTCAGGTTGTTTCCAACTCTTTGCTACTGTGAACAAAGCAGCTATAAACATGAGTGTGCATGTATCTGCTTGAGTGGCAGTTCTGGTTTCTTTAGGGTATTATTCCCAGTAGTGGAATTGGTGGATTGAAAGGTATTTCTATTTCCAACTTTTTGAGAAAGCGCCATCCTGCCTTCCATAGTGGTTGCATGAATGGATAGAGAAGCTGTAGGTATATTCACACAGTGTAATATTATGCAGCACTGAAAAACAAAGAACTCATGAAATACTGTACAAAATGTGTGAACACGGAAGACATTATGCTGGGTGAAATATTTCAGTCACAAAAGGACAAATACTGCATAATGACACTTATAAAACAAGACTGACAATGGGTGTTGGGAGGAAACTAAGAAAAGAGGGACTAATATACACAGCATTGAAACAGACAAGGGAGAGAACTGTATAAAAGGAATATATGATTAGGTATTATTGGCATCAAGAGTGCAGAATAAGAGCTGCATAGTAAAGTCGTCTGGGGTTGTGGGCTGTATAACAACAAAATAACTTTTTTTTTTTTAAAAAAAGCAAACTGGGGGAGAGAGGGCAGGTAGGAAAATGTGCAACAATGAATGAATGGAAATCCAAGTTCTTTCTAAACTTTCATTAACATTTTAATTTAGAAAAATGTCATAATTTTAGCTTTAACAACAAAAAAGCTCACAATCCCCCCCCCATAAGCCTGGCTTACAAATATCAATATATCTAGAAGGCAAAAAATTCTATACCAATTTACTTTTTTAACTTGCCAACGTGCCCAGACGTTACGTGGTCAGAGCTGTCATTATTACCGTTACAATGACGCTGTGAACCACACGGTGTTGTCAGCACTGCCTGCTGTTGTTTCCTTTCTACAGCGGCTGATTTTGTCAATTTCCTCATGACATCATGTTTTATTGCTATTATTTATAAACTCAAATAAATACTACATTTAAGTAACTGATAACTACATTACTCTAGGATTAAAACTGGTAACAAACAGTACCATGAGGTAATGACCTCGTGGTCTGGTCTGTTTAGGGCCCATGGGGAAGGCAGAGGATTGACACCTCGTGTCCCTGCCGTGAGTGACACTGATCTTCCCAATGACACAGCTGGCCACATTTCACCCTCACAGCTGAAGGGGTAGGTGTACCCCATACCCCTCCTCCCAGAGGTCCATCCTGGCCCTACCACACACCTCAGAAAATACCTCACTCTCAGAAAAAGCAGGGCTCTCATATGTGTGTGAAAGTATGAGAACTCATCTGGAGGTCCCTCATAAGTAAGTGGAGGTACAGGGAATGGAGCCATTCCAGTCATGAGTCACTTTCCCAAGGCCTCAGAAATCAAACTGGACAGCGGGGCTGTGCTGGGTGCCCGTGGGCTTGTTCAGAGGCTCATTCAGCCCACAGGGACGTGAGTGTTGGAGAGAGAGAGACAGAGAGAGACAGAGAGAGAGAGAGAGAGAGAGAGAGAGAGAGAGAGAGAGAGAGGAAGTCCTCCCAGAGCACTGAAGCTAGACCCAGCAGCCACACCCAGCCGACACAGCCCACCGCCACTCGGAAGAGATAAGCTGGCAGGCCATCTCCTGTGTGTGGCTGTGGCGTGTGGTGTTGAGAACAGAGCTGGGGGAAGTGTGGGGAGGAGGGACGGACACGGATGGCAGCACAGGATGCTGTGGTCGCTGTTCCTGGAAGGCCGACTCCCCAAGAACTGGCTTCATCAAAAGATGTTGTTTTGTAGGGGCAATCAGGGAGGGGACGGGGCTCTGATCCAGAAAGCATGGAGCATTTGTGCCGCGTCATGCCCGCTCAGGAAAGAGGTCAGGGTTGGCAGGTGAGGCCCTCAGAGAGAAGTGGTGGGAGAGGTGGCCTTGCAGGAAGGAGGACGAGGGGGTGAAGTCACCCTTTTCAACCTTCTGGGGGCAGGGCTTCAACAACCCAAGTCTCTTTGAACAGAGTGAACACAGCCGGGCCCACGAGGGCGAGTCCCCATGAGTGCAGGCACGGCAGCGGGCAGTGGGCAGCCCCACTTCCAGGCAAAGTCCAACCGTGCACACTGAGCGGGAAGGGCTGTGCTCAAAGGGGTCTTGTAGTGGCCACCATGTTCCCCCATGGCTGACTGGACAGACTCGAGGCTCTCTTCCAGTGTCCAGGAGCAGCCGCCTTAGCTCTTCACAGGTAGCGGAAAAACCCTGACCATGAGGCACTGAGAGTAGCTACGCTGTGGCAACAGCACAGTCTTAGGACAGTGACGGTGCACACATTATGCCACGCCAGCCTGGACATATCCATCTGAGCCTGGTGACCTCTACTGCCCACCACTACCACCACGTCCACTAGTACCAAAACCTATACAAGCTGCAGCCAGCACCCAGCTCTGCCACGGGGACTCTGAGCCCCTCTAACAAGACCCCTGGAATGGTCCCTCACCCGCCTCTCAGGACATCCCACTGGGCTCACTTTCAGGACGAGCCTTGAAGGCTGCCCTCAAGTTTCTTCCCCTGTTGGATCCTCCTGCCCAGCACAGGGACCAGGCACCCAGCAGGGTCTTCCCAGGTGAGTGTGGAGGCCGAGAAGGATGGGCCTTCCTGCCCACAGTTGGCTAAATGGTCCCTCGTGCATGGATAAGAACCCCCTCTCCCCCGGCGCCATCCTCCCTCTCTGCCCATGCCACCTCACAGCACTTGACTTACAGCAGTCATCTGACCCTTCTCCAAGTGCAGGGATAAATCAGCGGGCACAAAGGCCTGTCCTTACAGAGTGCGCAAAGGTGCATGTACACGAACATGTACATACATGGGAGGCACATACATTTACGTGGGTAGCCGGCAGCTCAGTCCCTACTTCATGAGGAGGCAGCCACTACCTATCAGGTGTGTGGTGGAGTAGAAGGACCATCTCCCACACCAGGCCCAAGGGAAAGCCTGGGGCCTGGGGTCAGGATTTCTGCAGGTTTCTCTGAAGTTTTGGGAATGCCATCAGGGAACCTCTTGGCAGAACCAGTTGAAGGGCCAGGTCAGCGTGTTCTGAGGTCTTGGGTGTGTCAAAACCAGGGGCTTATGTAGCAGAAACAGTCCTGACTCCAGCGCCTGTGGCCTCGGGGGCAAGCACTGCCTTCCCGTAAGCTCATGTTCTCTCTCCTTGGAGAAAGTGTCCCCAAGGTTTTGGCGGAGAGCGAGTTCCTGGCTCTGACGCCCATGCTTAGTCCCCGAGGAGACCCACAGGTACAGGGCCCTAGGAACCCTGAAGGAGGGGCAATCACAGCTATGGCCAAGCTTCAAAGATTCCCTGTGATAGCCATGTCCGAGCGGAGGACGTGGAGGCTGGGCAGAGGCTCCAAGAGCCACTATATTGAGCTTTGTATTCCCCAGAGAGCTTCGTCCTGATGAAGATGATGACGCTGAGTGCGAGGATTGTCATAAGGCTAAGAGGTGGACACTGTCCCCGACACACACCATCTTCTAACCATAAGGCCAAGGGGTGGACGCAGTCCCTGGCATGTACCATCTTCCCAAGACAAGGCGAAGGGCTGGTCATGACCCCAAATGCACCATCTTCCCACCAAGAGGCTAAGGGGTAGGGAGATGCGTTCCCTCCCACCCCTGCACACACCATCCTCCTGCCTCGAGGCTCAGGGGTAGACGTGTTCCCCTCTATCCCGCACACACCATCCTCCTGCCACGAGGCTCAGGGACAGACGTGTCCCCTGCCCCGCACACACCATCCTCCTGCCACGAGGTTATGGGGGTGGACAGGGCCCCTGGCACACAGCATCTTCCCAAGACGAGGCAAAGGGGTGGACAAAGACCCCAAAAGCACCATCTTCCCACCATCAGGCTAAGGGGGTGGACGAGGCCCCTGGCATGCACCATCTTCCCAAGAGGCTCGCACGTGCACAGCTGTGCTGGAGGGCCACAGGCCAGTGCCTGCCGAGTCACCGTGCAAAGCAAGGCCTCCGGTTTGTTCACGTTCCTCTTCCCACGTACAAAGCCCCGTGGTTCGGTGCCATGTGATGAATTATGCATAGCGGCTCAATTACGGGAGATGAGGAGAGGGCCTGGGCAGCAGCAGGCTGGGGGTGGGGTGGGGGTGCGCGTGTGTGGAAAGCAGGAGAGACATGTGGCTTTCCGGAAGCTACAAAAGTTACAGTGAATCTCAATGCTCATACAGTACCCCAGGCTGAGGACACCTGAGGGGCCAACTAGGTGCACCCCTGCATACCTAGGGAGGCCTCAGGTGAGGGTCCTTCCGTGCGGTCACCTCGGCATGCTGTAGCGGGGAGAGCTTATTCACAGACCTGCATTGTGATTTGGCTGGGAGGGTGTGGGTGGAAAAAGGACAATTCAGAGCCTAGAGAGGCTCCTGATCTCAGAGTGCCAAGGGTGTGGCCTCAGGTCAGGCCCCCCAAGAGAAACAGCAGTATCAAAGTCCACGCCCCCAATGAGAACAAGCCCATGCAGGTCACTGACCATGCACACTCACAGACAGGTAGACACACCCAGGCTCACCAACACGCAGGCACAGAACACACGCACATGCATTCAAGCAGACACAGGCATGCGGAAAAAACACAGGCGGCTGAAGGTGCCTTTGAAAAGGACCATTCTCCCTGGAGAGGCCGTGAACCTGTACCTTCTACTCATAAAATAAAAGTAAACTTCAGAACCTTGATGGTCCACTTTTTTTTCCCCCGTTTTTTTTTTAATCTTTTTTATTAATTTTAGTGAAAATTTATAGAGACTTTGGATTTCCATTCATTCACTGTTGCACTTTTCTCCCTGCCCGCTCCTCCCCCCAGTACACTCTTCTCTTTGAAAAGTAAAAAAGTTCCCCCACTGTTTTACAATCCACTCCCCTATGCATCCTTCATTCTGGACTCCTGTCATGACAATAATACCTAATCACACATCCCTTTTAAACAGTTCTCTCCCTCATCTGTTTAGATGGTCCACTTTTATAGGATGTTGCTCAGAAGCAATGGCCCTGGAGGAAGGGCAGGCGGGTGGGGTGGTCCCTGGACCAGTGCCTTCAATGGAGGAGAGGACAGCTATCGAGAGTGGTACACAGAGGGCACCACCTTCTCTGGGTGCAGGAGCCACAGGACATTGGGGACGGGCAATGTGGGCTCACACACTCCAGCCCATGGGCCCATCACCTACAGCAGGAGCAAACCCCGGGGAGAGGCACTCACCCTGTGTCAAAGACAAGCTCTACCACCCCCAGGCCAGAAGCACCCCGATGACAATGTCACATGAGCGTCCAAGCCTTCCAAATTCGGAAATACCAATTTCTCCCCAAATCAGCATTTTCTCTGTTCACAGCTGACACTTTCTCATCCTTGGATGTCAACAGAAATATCACTGAGTGGCTGTCTGCAGAGAAGGACACTTCCGCCTCTGTGAGGAGCGGTCCCTGTAGAACGGGCCCAGAGAGCACCCTCCTGTCACACCCACATTCCTCCAAGGGGCCTTGGGGTGGTAAAGAGCAGGAGCTGGAGGAGCAGCCCACCCAACAACAACAGAGCTGGCTGCTTGAGGGGCCTGAACCGGTGCTCCGGGGCCAGTATGGGGAGAAACTAGACTCCCTATCTATTTACTTTTAACCCAGACACAAAGCATCCTAAAGTAGGTGACCAGAGCCCTGGCTCAAAGGTTAAGCTGCTGCCTCTGGGGACCCTGCATATCTTCACTCTGACCCCAGGTCCTGCCGTGAGGACTGGATCACACACACAGACAAGAGGTTCACATAACGTGTGTGTGCCCGCAGTCCTGACCCCCACTCACAGGCATCATGAGATATATCTCATGCTTGGGTCAATGGAGCTGACGGTGTGTCTTTGAGAAGCCAGAAGGCCGTGAACAGACCCCAGGAGCTGCATGTCCCTACCCATGCCATCCCTGGACAGCCACTACCATCAGCAAAGACAGCGGTAGGAGAGTGAGAAAGACGCGGCCCCCGACAAAATCCATCAGTCTTGCCTCGCACGCCGAGGGCAGTGTCAGGAGAGTGTGCGCCTCAACAGGGGAAACAGAAACAGCTGACTCTCTGTCGCTCTGCCACTGTTCTGTTAAGGACATGTGCATGTAAGAGCTGCAAAACACAAGTTGTGCAATCTCGGTGACTCCACAGACGAGTCAGAAACATCCTTGCAGCGGCCCTTCAGAACTGCCGTTGCACAATGCAGAGATGAACAGTCCAACTGATACTTATCTCTGGGTTCTAGGTTTCCTTTGACTTGGACTATGACACAGCAAGTGAAAAACACCTCGGGGAGTGATGGAGGCTGCAGGAGGAGGCAGGGTTTAGTCTTCAGTGTCTTCGCCTGCACACTCTCCCTGCTTCTTGAACTGGGCCAGCAGCTTCACTTCACACGGGGCCTGTGGGGTGGGCACCAGCCCTGGACATCCCTCGACTCCCATCTAGTGCTGGACCCTGTGGTGGGGACACTGTGGGAGCAGGGATGGCTGTCAAGGCAGAGTGTTAACAAGAGGGGTCTTACTTAAAGAACAAGCTTGGATTTTCTTTTGTTGTTGACTTACTTGTTTTCAATGAAATAACAGGCGTTCTCCACAGGTGTTGAAAGGCACTAGGTGGGCCTGCAGTACCCCAGAGTGGACAGCCCCCCACCTCTCACAGTGCTGACCAGGTGCAGGGGTCACCCAGGCAGGGCACACACTGCCCTGGGCTAGGAAATGATCCTCTAATGTGTCAAAAAGTGAAAGTGTTCCAGAGGAAGGGTTTTCCTGAGTTCTGCGGCTATCTGTTAATGCCTTTCAAATGTGTCCAAACAGTCTGGCCGTCAATGGGGAGAGTGGAAGCATCTTAAACTGATTTCAGCAGAAGTCTGCACATCCCAGTGGATGCTCCGGCCTCAGCCTGGAAATGCAATCCTGCCCTCAGCATTCCACTGCAACACGCCAGCCTGGAGACATCCTCAACCCTCAGACCCCGCTGAGGCTCAGGACAACACTGGTGTGGACAAAGTTACGTTAAGGGCTGAACTGTATCCCCTCAAAATAGGGACTGTGGATCCTAGCCCCTGCGGTGAGCGCTGGGGGCTGGTCTAAGTGTTGCACTGCTAACCCAGAGGGAGTGTCTCTCTGGAGGTTCAAATCCACCAGCTGTTCCACAGGAGACAGACAGACAATCGCCACCTCCTTGCACACAACTTACAGCCACAGGAATCCAAACGAGGGCCAGCTATAAGTCAGTTCTGACTTGAGAGCAATGAAGTGCGTGAAAGCACCTGTGGTGTGACCGTGTTCTAGCCCATTTGTTCAAAGGGTTTTCAAAGGCCAAGTATTTCAGAAATGGATGGTCCACCCTCCTTCTTAGCCTGTCTTAATAAACTGTGCTAAAACTTGTCCACCAGGGGTGAATGGTATTCAATACTGCTGGCACTGAGCAAACTGAATGAGTTAATCCTTTGAGAAGCTGGACTTTATAAACAAGAATGTGGCATCAGGATCGGAGGAAGGCTCATCAACAACCTGCACTATACAGATGACACAACCTTGCTAGCTGAATGTGAGGAGGACCTGAAGCACTTGCGGCAGAAGACTTAAGGACTGTAGCCTTCAATGTGGATAACATCTTAACATCAATTAAAACAAAAATCCTCACCAGTGGATCAATAAGCAGCATTTTGAGAGATAAAAGACTGAAATGGTCTTAGATCTACAGTCAGCAGTCAGGAGATGGGGAGAGGTATAACACTGGGAAAGCTGGTTGTCAGGGATCTCTTTAAAGTCCTGAAGAGCAGTAACACCAGTTTAAAGACTAAGGTGAGTCTGACTCAAATCACAGTCTTCCCAATCACCTGCTATGCATCTGAGAGCTGTACAACAAATAAGGGTGACAGGAGAATTGATGCATTTGAGTTGTGCTGGAGAAGAGTACTGAATATCCCATGGCCTGCCAAATGAACAAACTGATTTGTCTTGGACAGAACGTAACCAGAATATTCCATGGAGGCAACAATGGTGAAGTGTCATCTCACATATTTTGAATATGTTATTAGGAGAGGCTAGTCCTTAGAAAGGGACATCATGCTTGGAAAAGTGGAGGGTCAGTGAAGGAGTGGAAGACCCTCAATGAGACAGATCCATCAGTATTTGCATCAACAGAATCAAATGTGTTGAGGATGGTAAGGATAGTGCGATTTACTGTTCATAGGGTTGCTAGGAGTTGTACTCTTTAGCAAACAACAACAATAAAAACAACATAGCCCATATGGGAAGAGTTTTTCTTACGTTAATAAAGTAGTATTAATACAGCGCTTCAAGCTAATGTCTTTTCAGACATAAAAGAGATTAAGCAAGCAGTGAACAAGAAAACAGTGGTAGGGGAAGACTGGTACTAAGCCAAATAAAGATCTTTAAGGACCCAGGACAAGGACCTTCCCCCAAAAGAGAAGAGAGAGAGAGAGAGCCCTCCCCTAGAGCCAGTGCCTTGACTTGGAACTTCTAGCCTCCTCAGTGGTGGTATATTCTGTTATAGTCACCACAGATGCTCAAGACATACCTTTTCAGGAAGAGCAAAAAAAGGTTAAAATGACGAAATGATACAGCCATTACTTCCTTTGCTCCTTTCAGCCCTGAGGAACAACTCCATTTATGGGGAGAGACTTAAGGCACTTGAGAGCAGAGACTCAAATAAATATGTATACAGCAGTGTCCACCTACAGCACCATTCACAAACCTCCAAAGGCAGGAACACCCTCAATGTCCATTCAATGATGATGGATAAACAAGATGAGATGCAGCAGACAAAAGAACACAGACCGATTCACTACCACAATGCTGATTCAGACTAACATGGAAGTGACTTTCCATCAGGGGGTTTTGAGGCTGTCAATCTCAAAATCAGGAAAGGAGTACGTGAGGGATGTGTCCTGTCTTCATACCTTTTCAATCTATATGCAGAACAGATCACTTGGGAAGCTGGGCTTTATGAGGAGGAATGTGACATCAGGACTGGAGGAAGACTCAACAATCTACGTTACACAGATGACATAACCTTGATTGCTGAAACTGAAGAGGACCTGAAGTGCTTGCTGCTTCAAGTTCAAGGACTGTAGTCTTCAATATGGATTGAAGCTCAACATCAAAAACACAAAGATTCTCTCCACTGGGCCAACTGGCAGCACCATGATAGATGAAGAAGAGACTGAGGTTAAATTAACTATTACAGCTGCTCAGCTCCACAATCAACACTTTTGGCACCAGCAGTCGGGAAATCAAAAGACTAGTTGCATTAGGTAAATCTGCTGTCAGGGACCTTTCTAGAGTACTGAGAAGCAAAAATGTCAGTCTAGAGACTAAGGTGTGCCTAATTCGGGCATGGTCTTCATTTGCAATTACTTGCTATGCTATGCATCAGAGATTTGGACAACGACTAAGAATGACAGAAGAGTCAATGCCTTTGAGTTGTGGTGTTGGAGAAGAGTATTTACTATACACCATGGACTGCCAAGAAAACAAACAGGTCTGTCTCAGGGTGAAACCAAGTTTTTCCTTGGAGGCTAGGATTTTGAAGCTCTGTCTCACATACTTTGGGTATATGGCCAGGAGAGACCGATCTTTGGAGAAGGACATCCTGCTTGGAAGGGTGGAGGGACAGCCCAAGAAGACCCTGGAAGAGATGGATTGATACAGTAACTAGGGCAATGGGGTAGATGTGTCAAGTGTCAGGGAGACTGGCTCAGGGCAGGCTTCAGAGCTACTGTATGTAGCGTCACTATGAGTCGCAGGTGACCTGATGGCATATAACAACAACAGCAGCAACAACAACAATCTCAACAGGTGGGGAGCACTCACCTTTCTCCTGAGGAGTTATAGTTTGAACCACTGGAGACATCCAGCCTAGTTGTCACTGTAACGTGCTGTGGACTATACCGCAGAGCTCCCTGGAATACGACTCAATCATAAAGAGAAATGAAGTTCTGATGCTACAATATAGATGAACCTCAAATGTATCACACGGAGTGAAGCAAGTCTTGAGAAAAGATCAACAATGTATGATCCTATTTATTTACAAAATCTACAGAAGGCACATGCAGAGAGATCAAAGTTCACTCCCAGGGTTTAGAGGAGGGGGCTGGAAGCAGAGTGTCTGTAAAGGGTGAGGGAAAGCATGGCAATGGACTGTTGATTGCTGTATAGCATGAACAGCTGAGGTCCATAAATGAACTGTATGCAGGAAAATGTTAAATTGGCAAATACTGTTAACCTTTTTTTTTTTTTACAAAAGTGAAGTTTGAGACGCTCTGATGCATTTGCACAACACGCACAATCTGCTTGTTGAGAAGAGAGTGTGTGTCACTGATAATTCATTTCGACACAGGTTCTGCTGAGGATGCAAAACCAGTGGGGCAGCCCCTAGGCTTCAGCACAGTCCCCGTCCTTCCTCCTTGGAAGGTCAGGGCCTTTGGGTGGGCCAATAGGTCACGGTCTCTCTCTCTCTCTCTCTCTCTC
>NW_006399795.1:15586085-15641230 GCF_000299155.1 Elephantulus edwardii
CTCACTCTCTCTCTCTCTCCTCACAGGTGCAGGTCTGCTGAGATGTTTCTCTGCCAACCCACCCTCCTGCACAGGCAATGCCCCCACCAGTGCTCAACACTGTGACCTCATAGGCCACAGGTGGTCACTGTCCCCACAGGCGATGGGTTCTGTCCACAAGAGCCACATCAAGTTCCTATGACAGGGGACACTAGAGGAGGTGCACCTGGTGGAGGAAGGGTCTGAAGGGGTGCTCAGCCCAGGCATCCCCCTGGCCTGTCTGCTCTACTGGCCTATCTTTGAGATGTTGGGGGGCAGGGTGTTAGTGGACGATGGAATACATGGAGTCAAGACATCTGGCCACAGCTCTTTATAGCGAGGATCACAGTAAATATTCTGGTAACAAAACGCTGTGCCACCTTCCAAGTATGGTGACCGTGTGTGTTACACATTATGCTAGTAACTTTATCAAGATTCCCAGCTGTCCAGTCACAGTGCGGAGCCGGGAGGGCACTTTAAGAGAATGTAGCAAAACTACCTCACTGAAGAACTTCTGGACACAGGCCCTCCTTGGGGGAACGACCAGGCAGCACATGGTTTGACCATTAGGCCCACGAGGACAACTTGGGTCTCAGGCCCTCCACAAGTGCAGCGTTACCACCTTTGGGTGTCAGTCTCGACTCAAGAGGGCCTTGAGGCCAGCGCACACTCTGCCTCTCCCCTGCTGAATCTTTCATAACCAGTCCATCTATTTGGACCATGTGCTAAGTGTCCCCCCTCATGGGGAAGGCGCTGCAGGCAAGGGTACTTGTGAAATTGAGACTGGCCCCCTGCGTAGTGCTGCTGGAGGGTGGCACACCCAAACCTGTCTCAGGTGAGCTCTGCAGCTGGCTGAGCCGAGAGAGATTAGGGCCCTGAGCTCCTGCCCACACCTGGACAGAGTCGTGGGGTGGGGTAGGGTGCGGGATCTGGCTGTGTCTCCTGAGTAGTTCAGGGAAGATGAGTGTGCCACCCTCCCCACAAGGCTACCAGGCCCTCCTCTACAGTGACTCAATTCCAGGTCCCCAGGAAGAGATAGATGACCAGGCACAGAGTCTCAGCCTCACGGGCACATATATGTACCTCCAGAAGGCTGGGTTTTGTCACAGCATTAAATTGAGTGGCAAAAAGTCACAAGGGAGCCACAGTACCAATCCCTGGGCCACCACCACCACGCCCATCCTTCTAAAGTGCAAACACAATTCACCATCAGAGTTTCACTTTCAACAGGACGGGCAAGGCAGAGACGCCAATGTGTGGATGGTGGTCTGGCAGGCTTGCTGCACTGGGCATGTAGATGCTGTCCTCCACTTCCATGTAGGCTCCATGTTTGGGTCTGATTGAAGCCAGTGAGTGCCCACTCCTACTCCCACATGTCTGCAGCTGCCTGGCTGGGCACCAGAGGGACAGCGGTCTTGAGAGGGAGCTGGGGAGTGGACTCTGACCCCGAAACTTCCAAAGCCTCTCCCAGAGTTCCTCAGCCTCACACTCAACACATGGGGGCCTCACCTGCCATGCCCTGGTCAGTGGGAGCAGGATATGCTCTACGGGGTTGAGAGGAGGTCAGGGTGGGAGGGGAAGAGCTGGAGGGTGAACTGGTGGGCAGAGTCAGCAGCCTGGATCCCCACCTCTGAAGGGGTACCTCTGCTGGTGCCTGGTGGGCCCATGCACAAACCATGGGTGGCCATGCAGTGCCTGATGCAAAGTGGAAAGTCACTGCCTCTCTGGGTGACACTGGGAGCACAAGAGTGTGTCTCCCCCCACCCCAGGCAGGGTGGGGGCTCTGCGTGAGGGCTCCTGGCAGACGTGGGGCGGCTGCGTTGTCGGCTGGGAACACAGAGCTCTGCGTTTCTTATTTTGCTTCCCCGGCCACCCCCGCCACCCCCGCCCTGGCAGGCTGCTTGTTGTTCCCTTGCCATAGAAACCGACACAACACTGAGCTGGGCCGGGCAGAGGCCGACAAGCAGGCTGAGGGGGGGACAAGGGGACGGGCTCTGTGCCCAGGCGGCCCCACCCCCATGCAGGCAGCTTCCGGGCTGAGGAGAGTGGCCGCACAGTCCCCACAGGAGCTGTCCGTCCCGGCCTAGGGTCTTCCAGGAGGTGCCAGCCCCTCTCTCGAGTTGAAAGCCCAGAAAGTGCATGTGGGTGTGAGGAGATTGGGTGGTGTGCAAAAATAGGGATGATTCCACTAGGGACAAGAATGTGGGGCTGCTCACAGTGTGCCCACTCACGGCCCCCTCAACAGGAGCCCATCAGAATGAGCATTCTACAGAAGAGGGCACAGCCTGGGTGGAGGAACAAGCCAGCATGCACGGGGGACTGGCCACCAGGACCCTCCAGGACAACTCAGTCCACGGATAAGCCAACCCCATCTCCAGACACTTCTCAGAAGCAGTGTTTCCTCATTGCCATCTGACCACACGATGGAGGCGCCTGGGGGTGGTTGAGGCTCATCATTCAGCTTTTAGGGGGGCAAGGGCAAACAGCGTCAAGGAAGAAACTCTGGCATAACCCCAGAAGGTTGGCCCTGTTGAACTATGGGCGCAGCTGCAGCAAGAGGTGCCCTTGCTGGGTAACTGGCTATATGTCATGGAGAGGGGCTCTCATGGAGGGACCCCAGGGGAGGTGGGGAGCAGGGGCTCATCCAGGCCATTGCACTTTAGCTGGAATATGCCAGAAAACACAGTGAGTGCTGCTGTAGGTATGGGCTGACAGGATGCTCGGGCCCTCGGGGCGGGGTGGGATTTCACCCTCCAAGTGACATACTGACATTGCCACCCACTGATTTGCTGCACAGGCCATGAAGCAGGCTGGGGGCAGAAAGTGGCATGGACACCACTGCCCAGAGGTGGGCTGAGCCCTATCAGCCACTCTATCACCTGTGGAAGAGGAGGAAAGGGCAGCAGCCTCTGGTCGGTGGATGGCCGAGAATAGAGCAGGCCTCCCTGGGAGGCACTCTGTGCACTGCAGCAACTGTGGGGATGGGACATTTTCCAGGAGGTATTCCTTTAATGGCAGGAACAGGGACATCCCACAGAATTCTCGACACCAGTGTGGGCTCACAAAGACCAAAGAGGTCCCGCAGTCACACGTGTGGCTTCTCCCTCTCCCACCACCAGAAGGGCAGTGCCTGAAGGCCTACCCTCTAACTTATAGGAGAGACACAAGAGATAGTGGGCCTATATGAGACGTCCTGCTCAGTGCACGGGCAGGGCTCACATAGGTCGTGTCACCAGAGCTGGACATCAAGACCCTGCTTAAGGCAGCCGTAACTTCTTGCCAGCCTTTGGGCAGCTGTCAGGGAGTTACAGCTACCAGGACCGGAGACCCAGAATGATATCCCACTTGCTTAAACCCCACCTAGTATCCATTTGTCTCCTTGGCTGGCCAGTTCCCAGGTTCTTGGAGCCACGGCCTTCTTTGATGGACTTGCTTTGTAAGCAGAGCACAGCCTGAGAGAAGAGTCTCCCAAGAGTTACTAGGGCCCTTCCTGGAATGGGGACTGGAACTCTGCCACCCAAACTGGCCATGTCCCTTTTTCATCTCTCTCCTACTGAGGCCCAAGGGATGACCAGCACTCATCTACACAGATTCAGGAAGAGAAGAGGCAGGAGTCGAAGGGCATCACCCAAAGCCAGGGTTTCCACAACTTTGAGTAGCCTTGTCTGGCCACAAGGATGACCACCATTTCCAGTGCTGGGCCCCCAGCCATCTCATCCCCCTCCATCCAGCCAGTGTCCTCTCACTCTTCCTCAAACCCAGAACGCCAACGAGGAGGGTCAGGGTCTCAAGGCTCGTTCTCAGGATGACTCCACGGGAGCTGAGCATTTGCTTGGGGTTGTTGGGAACCCAGCCACCCCAGCCTGATCTCAAGAGCACCTCTACTTTCCTGGGCCTCCTGGAGGTGGTCATGTGGGGGAGGGTGCTGGCGAACCCACAGACGGAGGCCAGGGGGCCTGGCCTGCAGCACCTCTGGGATCTTCTGGAGGGGGTTAACACTCCTGAGGGTGCATTTAAAGAGGGTGGCTTTCCAGTGGATTCTGGAATCTCCGAGGGGCAGGCCCAGCGAGGGGCAGCTCCCTCCTCTTCTTCTGGAAGAAGTCCCTCCTCCCAGATCCTGGGGCCTCGGGGTGCCGCCAAGGGGTTCTGCTGGGTGAAAGGTTTATTCAGAAAATTAAACCCACACCAGTGAGCAAACACTCTCCTACTAAACATTTCTCCGAAATGGCCGGATAACATGGATGGCTTGCGGCGGGGTGGGGAGGAGGAGAGCCTGCCTGGCCTGCCTTTAATGGGTCCCCTTTTCACACGGCTGGGAGGCTTGGCCCCTCCCTGGGAGGGGACCTGCCAGTAGGTCAGAGGACGAGGTCGCGCCCCTGGCCCCTCCCAGGACGTCCCCAGCGGCCCACAACGGGCAGAAAGGCCCTCTGTCTGCCGCGGGCGCTGCCCTGGCAGCGGGACAACTTTCCACTGGCGCCCCTCCCCCGCGCGCAGCTGGAGCTGTCGTTGGAGAGAAGGAGGCATTTCCTGCGTCCCCTCCCCCCCAGTTTCCCCACATTCTTGGCAAGCAGCAAGGAGAGGAGCCAGAGAGGGCGGCAGGCGGGAGCAGGCGGGTGGAGGCCTGGTTCCCGGGCTGCGGGGGAAGGGTGGGGAGGGGGGACCAGAACGTGGGGCGCCCCCCCAGCACAGCCGCTGGGCTGAGAGCTGGCCAGTGGTCAGGAGGCTGGTGTCCCACCCAACGGTGGGCCTCGATGCACCCCTCTCATGCTCCTCCCCCCCCAGCCCCCTGCTCCCTGAATGGACCACTCTTCCTGTGGTGGCCAGAGGCTGGATTCACCAAGCTGCCCGGCGCTGAGAAGGGACAGCGACGGGAGGAAGGCCCACCCCACCCATCTGAGCAGATCCAGCAGAGGCCCCGGGCGGGAGGGTGCGGTGAGATCACCAGTTTACGGAGAGCTGCAAAGAGCAGTCACGTCGTGGGTGATGTTCCCAGGGCCCGAAGGCAGCAGGCAGCACGGAGGGCTGCTGGCCAAGGGCCCCAGGATGTGTCACTTGAGCATAGAGGTGCCAGGCAAGCAACCTGTTTCCCCGTGCACAGATGCCAACTGTGACAGCAACATGGTGGCCCTCAGGGAGCTTACAGTCTGGGGGTGGGATGACAGACACACTTAAAAACCAGGAGCACAGCAGCTCAGGTGCTCAAGAGCGTTGCACATCCACCATCAGGTGCCCTCAAGGGGATCCTAACTCCTGGTGACCTGGCGTGTGCCAAGGTAGTACCAGGCTCTAGGGCTTTTTCAATGGCTGGTTTGGGGCAAGTAGACAGCCAGGCCTTTTTTCCAAGGCACCTATGGGTGAATGGACTCGAACTTCTCACTCTTTCAGTTAAAAGCTGAGCACACACTAAACGGAGTAGGTTGGAGGGACATGTAATAGAAGCACACTGACCTCTTAGTATCACTCTGGCCACATCCCAAACAATTGCACATTATTATCTTAGGTAGTTTGGAATCTGAGTTTTTATTTCTTTAGCCATGTTGAGGAGTCCTGGTGGTGTAGTGTGTAAAGTGTCAGGCTTCAGACGGAAAAAGTCAGCAGATCCAATCTGCCAGCTCTCTTCCCATAAAGATTTACGGCCTCAGGCCTGCCTGGAGGGTCATTGTGAGTCAGAATGATTTGAAAGCAGTGCTTCAACAACATCATCAGTTTTTCAAGTTTGCTTTAAAACCTTTTCAAGGGACAAACCCCTCCCCCAAGGGGGTGGTTCTTCTGGTGTTCATTTCTAAACGTGTTTTATTATCAACAGTGAATTGGCCTGTATGACTTCTGCTTTTTTTCAATTGTGATTTCCTTTGTGGCCTAACCTTTGGCAAGGTCTTCGGTGACTGCAGACAATCACTGTGAGATTAACCTCATTAACCAGGTTATGCAAATTCGTTATCTTCACCCTCCCCTCCCCCCATCAATAAAGAGAGCCTCTACTCCTTGCAATGGTGGATTAGTCCACTTCGGTGTCCCTCACACCTTTTGTTTTTTGCATTTCAAAGCTACGTTACTAGGAGCATAATGTTATATCGTGACTCCTCACATTTCTGTTGTAACTTGACTGTGACTTGTATCTAGGCAAAACGTCCCTCACCGTTATGTGTGACATTTCTTAAAGTTAGCACTTCTGGTCTGGTTTCAACAATGTCTTATTTCTATTAGCATCTGCCTGGAAAGAAAGAAAGAAAAGGGGGGGGAAAAAGCGAGCGTCTGGAAATGCCTTTACTTTGAACGTTAGCATGTCTGTCTGGGAGAAGAGCTCTAGGTAAAACCGATTTCCCCTCGTAATCTTGCAGACACGCTCTTGCATCTGCTACCACTACTCCATTAAGAAGTCCCAGATTTCTGTCTCTGGAAGTTGGGAGACATTTTCCTTTTTGTCGGGTGTTTCGAGTTCTAAAAGCAATCACCTCCATGTTGGGGGCACTTAGGGCTGAACAAGAAAGTCTTTACAGCCCATGAGGACAAGCATAAGTGAGTTCTGATGGTAAGAAGCTGTGCTGCAATCCCAAAGATACATGGTTCAAATCCACCAGGTGCTCCGAGGCGAGAAAGACAGTTAATCTCCTCCTGTGGGATTAACTGCCTCTAAAAACTGCTGGAGGTCAGCTCTAGATAGATTCAGTCTGACTTGATGGTGCTCTCACAGGTCTCCGCCTTCCCCACACCACGGAAGCACCAGTCAGGACGGGCTGTATCTGGGTCTTGAGCAAGTCCAGTTTACTAGAGCTCCCGCACTGTTCTCCAGCAGGGCTCTGTCACCTACACCCTGCTCTGCAGACCTGCCCAGCTTTGTTGACTGGGAAGGGGGTGGTGGGAGGCCCAGGTGCCAGGCGGCAGGCCACATGGCTACTGCTGTCTGGGTCTTTCGCTGAGACCTGTGATCCACATGCTGTGCCATTTTCGACTACAAGCCTGTCCATCCAACCGTGTTCTCCATGGTAGAGGACTCTAGTTGGGGGGCCTGCAGTAGCCACTTCTCCTGGATCATACAGTCACCTCTGAAAAGTCTGCTACTGGGTGACGCTCCACATTGTTCTGCCTGTGCTGGGCCTTTACATCTACTGCTGTTGTCGGGTGTCGTCCATCCAGTCAGAACCAACTTACAGCTGACCTTCTAGCTGGCTTTCAGAGGCTGAAAACGACACTACAGGAGCCTGCCCGTCTTTCTCCCAAGGAGTCGCTATGTGGTGGATCCAAAGCACCTGTTTTTACATTCTAGGCCGTGCAAACTCACAATTAAATCTCTCTTTTACTGACACTATGCCAAAGACGGCACAGATTTTTAGAAATTTTTAAAAACCACTCATTTTTACTGTCTCTCTTTTTATAAGACTTGAACCACGCACAAGACAATACTGAAATGTTATGAGGCACAACTGTGAAGAACCTCTGAGCCCACTACCGAGCAAAGAATCTAGAGGTGATGGCATGGCTCTGCCAGGCTGTCTCCACGTGCCTGGAGTGTGCTCACACCTCCCAGCTTTACTGCGTGTGGTGCCTCTGCACAGACTCCTCAAGGAAGGTGCCATCTGGGGTCTCCTGTGGCCTGCCTTCCCCCGGTGCTGTGGGTGGTCAGAGGCTCATCCCACCATTGTGTCTTGTGTCCACCGTGGGGACAGCCTCTCCTGATGAATTCTCCTGCAGTGGTGCTGTCTCCTCCAGCAGCAGGCCTGTCATGGAAACACTTAGGTTTTCTTTGGGCCTGGCAACTGACCATCGTATGAGGCACAGTGGGAGGAAGGCTGAGCTGGACTTCAGGGTTGACCTCCCCTGGGGTCACATGGTAATTCCAGGTCCAGGGCCCTATGTTCCAGTTGCATGGCCCTTCTGGCAATGCTGGATTCCCAGGAAAGGCCTGGAATAGTGTCAGAATGCATCTGCAAGTGTCAGGATGCCCACTGGACCAGCAGGTACACAGGGCACTTCAACCAGGGTCAGGGCTAGCCTCACTGGCTTCCTAGGCTCTCTCTGCTCCTTGGACACCGCGGTGCTGTCATTAGAAAGGAGGGGCATGGACAACAAAGTGACCCAGGATGACTGGAGGCCTTTCCTGACATGTACTACCCCTGCGACGCCAACTCGGGTCTTAGCCGTGCGCCTATCATTTGAAACCACTGTTTTGAGGTTCAGAGGCTACACAGCGGTCTGTGGCCATGGCATTCTGCAGACTGGACTCTTTGGGCAACATCAAAACCTTAGTTTGCTGAGCTTACATTCCCTCTGTTCAGCAGCCCAGGTTACCACTTAGCCTGGTGTCCCGTCTCCTCATGGGGTATTTGAGGCATCTTGGGTCACCAACACCCATAGACAAAGGGTCTGGCTCAGCCTCAATGTTTAACTTCCTAAAACTGCAGTGTACCCACTGAGAGGCAAATTATTCACGAGTCCTGGTGCACAAGGTGCTGTGGTCCCAACAGTCACTCTCCTGCCACCTGAACCATAGGCGACACACCTCTTGGCAAAATCAGCAAACATCAGCCCAAGCAAGCCGCCACACCACTCAGGTCTTATTTCTAGCCCCCCCCCCTTAAGCTTGGGGTGCAGCCTCATAATCTCTGCTATCCAGGGAGACAAACGCACAGTGCCCTGCCCCACATAAAAGAGCAGACACAAAGGCTCTGACTGGGGCAGCCACTTTGGGCCATGAGGCATGATGCTAAGCAAGACAGAAAGCTGGGTGAGGCCTGGGCTCCTGGCGATGGTCTGCTGTTAACCTGGAAAGCCACCTCCAGACATCCTTACTTGGAGAGATCACACTATTGTATGTAGGTGCATCAACAAGTATGTGTGTGTCACTGTCTTCCACAGTCAAATGTAGTTCTAACTGGGAAAAAAAATCTAGGATGAAGAACTCAGAAAAACCCACTGATATCCATGTGCAAAGAAAACAAGAGAGGTCACAAGTTTAAAGAAGTTTTAAGTTCAAGGAGTTGAAAATGGCCTCTGAGTACATAAAGGGAGCGCTGGTGGCCTATCAGACAGGGAGCTGGGGTACTAACTCGGAGATGGTGCCGTTTAAGAGGTTCAAATCCACCAGCAGCTCTGCAGGGGAAAGATGGGCAATCTCCTCCTATATCATCTACAGCCTGTGAAAACCTGTTGGATGGAGCCAATTCCCATTTGACTGCAATGAGATGCATTTTGGGGGAGGTGGGTACAAAAGTGCTTAGCAGCACAGTCTACTAGGACAACCTCTAAGCAGCCCATCCCCTTTGTATCTCTGGAGGAAATGCACAAGGTTCCAGCTCAGCCCCTCAAGAGTCTGATGAGGACAGTTGATGGTCACCAAGCCCTCAACCTCGGTGTCACATAAGATACTGTGTTTCTATCACCTCAATGCCACATGCTCACCAAAGGCTGTATCAATTCTTATCGATGCTTATCAGAGCTGCACTCAAGAATCCTTGAATTTTATAGTTTGAAGAGGAAAACTCTGGGGTCTCCTGATGGATATACTCTATATGGCAAACATTTCCTCTTTACTAAATAAAATTGGTAGTGCTCAAAAGTTAGTCAACAAATTTAACCATCACAAAGTACAGCCGCTGACCTTCAGAAATCTCGTTCCACATTCCCAGCCAAGCGGAGTTTGTTCTGATCCACAAGACTCGTAGTCTCCTTCTCCTTGGAAAGTGCAGCTGTGCGGAGAAGGGGGGCCCAGTGCACAGGGCATCTGTGAGGCCAGCGCTGCCTGCAAGCCCAGCTGCCCAGGGCACGGTGGTCCCATCAGCACCACCGGCTGTTTCCACACATTACCTGTTGTCTCCCCACTCCTAGGGAATATCTCCTGAGATCTATAAACACTCCAGGAGGGGACAGTACCCTCAGGGTACCCTCAGCCTGTCCCTCCCCAGGGGCCAACGGAGCAGCTGGCTACCAGGTGGCCAGAGGTCGGGAGAGCACAGACAACCACGTGTGCTCGTGCCCTGACTCCTTCTGGGGTCTCGACCGCTTGCCCCCACTACCCTTCTAGTCCCTTCCTCTAGAGATGAGTATCTTGCCCAAGAAAATGACCACTTATCAGGACTGCTGAACATTAGAAAGAACCAGGAGGCCTGGGGACTCAGGCAACATATCCCAACAAATGGGAGGTACAGGCCAAGAGACGTAGCACCTGGGAGAGACTCCACAGCAAGACACACAGCGCATGCTGGGACAGAAAATGGAACCTCAGCAGCCTGGGTTGGTAATGTGACGATGAAGAAGTCTGCAGAGTGTTTTTATTTAAATGGGACTGAGGGCTCAGAACAGCAGCACCACATCTCAGGCTCAGAGGAAAAGCTGGATTAAAAGAGCAGCTTGACAGAGTAACACAAACTGCCCGGGCTGCGTGTGTCTCAATCAACAGTCCTGAAAAAGCTCCCAGGCACCCCGAGAGGTTTCTCCCCCCAGGACCCAGCCTCAATTTCCTCCCAGGCACGTGGGGCCTGTAAAAATTCCTGTGCAGGCAGGCAGGGGGCCAGGCGGGGAGGGTCTGGCTGGGGGCCAATGTGTTCTGGGGGAGCAGCAGGGTCTGGCTGGCCAAGTGTACCCCCCAAGGATGGAGGGGGGCTGGGAGTCAGCTATGGGACTCGGCTGTGAGCTTCCGTCTTCCGCCAGGGAACTGAAATAAGTTCATGGAAAAACTCCTCCCTCAACCTTCCCTCCTGCCTGGCTCACAGCCTCAAACAAAGGGCAGAGGCGCATGCGAATCCTGACAGGCAGGGCCTCTGCCAACACTGGCAGGCACCCCCAGTCGTCAGAGAACACAGACCTTGGGCATAGAAAACTGCTAGCCCCTCGGAGTAGAGTCTGAAACATGGAGACAAGCCCTCCACAAGCACCCCATGCCCTGAGTCCCCTGAGACAGTGCCCTCTATCACTAGCTCACCTCTCCAAGTGAAGCCTTATGACCAAACAAAACAGATTCCTTCAGATCCTTCAGGAAAAGGCAGAGAGGAGACAGAAGGTAACAGGACTGTGTATATCATCCAGCTCATGGTGTCGGAAATTCCCACAAGGACACCTCCAATAACTAGGTTCCAACCAAGCTCCCCTGAACTCTTCTCACAGGCTGGCCTCCAGCAAGCACTTCCAGCCATGGAACCCCAGGTGCCAGCCCCTACTCCAGGTTGCCATGGCAGGGCACAGGTTTTCAGCAGATAGCTCCACACAGGGCCAGAAAGGCACCTGGAGAGGCCATGGCCAGGCCCCAAAGGGGTGCCCATACCACCAAACTGTTTGCAGGGCCCAGGAGCCTAAGAGTCCGCTCTGCCAGCAGCCCAGGCCCTGCTGCCCAGAGCAGCCTGGCTGGTGGCGTCACGTGCCAGCCACAGGAAGTGATTAAAAATGGATGTGGGCTGAGCGCGTAGCCGCGAGGGCGCCGCCACCGCTCAGCTTCTTGGCGGTGTGTCAGCACTTCTCCAGCCCATTCCTGAGAAAGGCCTCCCGCCACACGTGCCTGGCCTTCCCCACCTCCACCCCACCCCAGGCCCAGCCTCAGCTGTCTCAGAGGGCCCCTCAAGTCCCACCAAGAGACCCGCATCCAGCAGGGGCACATCAGTCAGCTCTCATGGCTGTCCATGACAATCTGACTGGCCGGGGCTGCTGTCCGCATCAGGACACGTGGCCACCATGCGGACCGTGTGGAGCCCAGGGCCGTGCTGGGGCCAAGCCCACACGGAGCACTCTTGGGAACTCCCTGGGAAGAACCGGAAGGAACCTCCTGAATGCATTAGAAGTTCCGACCATGTGAATAAGCAGAAGGACAAACTGTGGGGAAGATGCTGCTGCAGGAAGAGGGAAGGGTGGAGGAAAAGGAACAGACCATCCCCTGTGCTTCCCTGAGGCCCCTAAACCACTTATGTGGGTGCCAGATCAGGCCAGAGGGTCCTGTTCCCCCAGTTCTGCCAGCCAGGGAGTGAGAAGAAACAAGAGTGAGTCTTCATCTGTCCTTCAAACACCAGAAAATACTGCTGTTGTCTCCAAAAAAAAAGTGTGTCGTCATCTCTCTTAAATGTAAACCAGAGAGGACAGAGTGAGAACAGCCCAGACCCTCTGTTGACATGAAGTTCTCACACACACGACGACCCCACAGGCAACAGAGCAAGGTGCTGCCTGGTTCTGTCTCCACAATACACTGCTCAGTCTTGACTGGGATGGGCTCACTCCCTTGCCTACCTTCACCCCCACAAGGGTCCAGTGCCCCAGGCCACCACCACTGAGAGGGGGCAGAACATATCCTTCTTGTCCTTTCTAATGAGCCTCCTCCATGTCCGTATGGGCCAACAGCAGGGAGAATACAGCTACCGGGCATGACATATCCGTGCTCACCGGGCCCAATCCCAGGCAGTGGCCACCGTTCCTCTGCACCTTAGGACCCTCACACACCAGGTGAGGCCAGGCCAAGGTTGAGAAGAAAATGACTGCATTTGGCAAGCAGGTCGAGGGGCCCTTCAGTGACAGTTCAGTGATAAAGTTGGGCCATTTCCTGGACCAATTAACAACCCTGACCACTCCTCATTCAAACTTCCAGGACTGAATCCAGAACAGGTCCTCCCCCTGCCAGGTCCCACAGATCAAACAGAAGAAGAGCAGGGAAAATGGGGCACAGTGAGGGGTATGTTGGGGTCACCATAAGAAGGTGAGGGATCTTGTAGTCTTACTGTCTATGGAAGCAATGCACACAGCTCCTCCTATCAGCCCCTAGAAGTTCTCTCTGTCACCACATTCACTCCAGCTGCGGGCACCGCCCCGCCACCTCCCCTACACAGATACAGCTCCTGTGGTCTCACCTTTAAGCTCAGGGGGTGGGGAAATGGGGATCCCCGACTTAACACATTAGAGAACCGCAGGAGAGTGGGATTTTGAGTCAAAGGCACCCAAGACCACGCAAAGGTCCAGAATATGCTGGAAAGAGGCCTGGAGAAATTAAGGCAGACCAAAAAAAAAAAAAAAAAGAAATTAAGGCAGACAAATGACCGTCCTGTTAGGTGCCACCGAGTCGGCTACAACTCACAGAAATAAAGGAATCTGTTTTGGACGAAGTACAGCCTGACTGCTCCTTCACTGTGAGAACGCGGAGACTTTGTCTCACATACTTTGGGCATGCTGTCAGGAGGCCCCCACCCTTGGGGAAGGACATCCTGCTTGGCAGAAGGTCAGTGAGAAATGAGGAAGACTTCCAACGAGATGAAGTGACAGAGTGGCTACAACCAGGGGCTCAGCCTTAGCAATGACTGATAAGCTGGCCAGTGTACTATTGCACTCAGTCGCTGTGAGTAAAAATGGACTTGCTGGCCTCTTACAATTTAGGAGTAGTGACAGTCGAGGTGGCATCTTGAGGGACGTCTAGAGGAGCATTAAGGCTTTCCAGGGCTAATGGACATGATTTGCCACTGGGCCTTCACAACCAGTGACCAAGGCAAGCCACCAAATGGTCGAGAACCCGCCCAGGAGAGCAAGCCCAGGACATGTGGGCCAAGGCACAACAGATGTCTCTGGGGCGGGTGATGCCTGTGTTTTCAGGTGCTCGTCGGCTGCTGATTGTTTTTACTCCTGCCGGACAGCAGCCCTGATTTAAGACTTGGGGCCTCGGCCCCATGACCCTCCCCAGGAAGAAGCATACTGCCAACATCTGGGCACCCAGAGAGCCACAAATCCCGAGGGTCGCGAGGTCACAGGGGGCTCTGGTCGAGCATGGCGCATTCGCTCACCACCCTGGCAACCCCACGGAGTGGAAGCCATTCAACTCAGCACACACAGGGTCGTTGGGAGTTGGGGCAGACCACCGAGCGTCCCAAGAGAAGAAACAAGCCTCCTTGCTCCAGCTTCCGGGGAAACACAGTCAGCACATGCCAGAAAACAGCGAGAGAGAAATTACACTGAGACGTACAATGGGCAAAATGCTACACCACAACAGAAGAGTCTAGGTTTAGATAAACTGTACCCTTACATCCAGGACAGTACTTGGAAGATACAAAGTTGTATGTAAGGGTTGTTTGCACCAAGCACAATGCAAACAGGTCATCTCGAATATTCATCAGTTTGCCCCGCTATTAAGAATGTCAATGAAGTTCCCCCCAGGCCTCAGGCACTGCCACCTGTGTGGCTCATCAAGGCACAGATGGGAAAAGGCCTCACCCCACTATGCACCCCCTTACACTCTCCCTGCCAGCCAATTACCTGTGAGACCCAAGCCCATGTCAGTCACGAGCCTCCCCGTTCCCCAGACCACAGGGTCCCCCTGATGATCCGTTGGAGGTATGACTCTGAGCCTCCAGTGCCCACTCAGTGGAACCTGTGTGGGCTTGTCACACCCCTTCACTGTCATGTGAGGTGGTGGCATGGTCTTGAAGCACTCAGGTTCCACTGGCCCCAATCCTGCTATTTGGTCCTAAGACACTTTTTCCAGCTTTCAAAGCCTTGAACCTTGATGGCTTGGCCCCTCTGTGTGCTGCTCCCTGAGAGGCCCAGCCATGCAGTACCCATGCTGACCCAGCCAAGCCCGGGGCGTGGGGGCGTGAGAACGCAAGCGATGGCAATAAAGGCTTGGGGGTGACCTCCTGACCTCCGGTCTTTGCAGGGCCTAAGCAGCAAGGAGGCGGAGGGGCCCGGCAGGAGGGACCAGGCTGCTCTGCGGCCCCCTTAGAGGCTGCCTTCCACCTGCCCCAGGGGTCCATTTTCCCACTGGGGAAGAGGAAGTGTGAGAAAACAGTGCATGAGCATCCCATCATCCACGCTGGGCCTGATGGATCCTGACTCCTAGGAGGGAATGAACCCATATGTCTACAGGTAACACTGAGGCCAACAGCAGAAGGGTGCTGCTGCACTGCCCCTGCAGCCCTGAGGTCCTGCTCAGCTCAGTGGCTGCCAGAGTCCCATCACACCTGGGCCCACCACACACCCTCTTCTTCCCGTGCCCTGTGAGTGAAGACAGCCTCCTAAGCACTAGTCGGCCTTGGGGGGGGGGGGGGGGTAGGGGGACAAGGTGCTGGCAGCTCCAATGAATCTGCCCATCTGTCCACCCCTGAAGCCTATCCTTTCGGAAGTCCAGGTGGAAGACTTTAGACAATCAAACCTGGCCAGCATCCTCCCAGAATCCATGGGACCAAAAGGAAGCAGTGGTGGGGTCCCCAGACACCCGTTTATGGCCAGCGTCCGCCCTCCTGATCTCTGAGAAAGCGGCCTCTGAACTTTTCACCTTCAGCACAGACACAGGGGGAAGGGCAGCCTCAACACCGTCTGTGCCTTCTTCTGCCCCTCCCCCTAAAAAATGTGTATTGCCCGTTTTACAATCGCCAGATGGCAGCCAGTGACCGCAGGCGACCATCACCCACTGGGGCCGCCCGACCTCTCGTAAATGGGGACAAAGCCCAGGACCAGCGGCCACACCCCCACCGCAGCACCAGACCCAGTACAGACCCAAAGGGTCATGAGGTCGACACCCAGGCCCCTGGTGCAGGGATGCATTCAAGTGACCCTCCCCAGCCGGTTCACTTTGTGAGAGGCAAGAGAACTCAATCACAAGAGCAGGGACCAAGGGGGGCCCTGGCAATTCCCTGGAGTTCCCAGAACCCAGACCAAGCCACACACCAGCAGCTATCAGTACCATCTCCCCAGCACAATGTGCATGGTGTCCACTCCTCACTGGGGCCACACTGGGGTCTCAAGCAAGCAGAGAAGGGCTAGGAAGCCAAGAGTCCTGCAAGAGGGACCCTGCTCAGAGCCTTGGCCAGCAAGCAGACAGTGTGGATAGAGTTCTGGAGACCCTGGTCTGGGGACACAGACCCATCTGCAGTGGACAGTGCACCGGAGAAACACCCACTACGGGTCTCCCTCCAGTGTCCAGCTCAGAGGCAGAGGAAGAGGCAGGAGGGAGAAATCGCACTGAGGACTGGCTTTGGGCCATTGCTTCTTGTTCTCATGTTCATTCAAGAGCCCCACTCATCAGGTCATCTCTTGTGCTATAAATCCTCCTCACAAGTTTGGGGGTTGGCCAGCATGCCTACCTGCCCCCACTGTACCCACGTCTGGTGCCAAAGGAAAATCTAGACTATAACACATCTTTGAGAAATGCATCCACTTCTGCAGGCAGCTGAGAAAGAATACCTTGGCACAATCATGTCTCCCTCAGCATCCCAGCCACCTCTTGTTCCCACCACATGCCCAGCACCTCACCCAAAGCCCAAGGTCACCACGCACAGCTGTCAGCCATGACTAATAGTGCACAGCAGGTGCAACTCAGGGGCCTGGACAGAGTGGGGAGACCTGCAGGGGAGCCACTGTGGGGTGAAAGGGACCAGCCTTCTCACTCGCCAAATGGCACGCATTCCCAAACCCCCACTTCTCAGTGCACTCAACAGCCCTCCTGACTCCTCAGGCCCACTCTTCTCTGGGCTCCCGCTGGCCCCACATCGACACATGCCCCACTCCTAAGGTAGCTTTCCCACACTAACCACTGCAGGTCACCTGCTCAGAATCTGCCCAGGCTCTCCTCGTGAGGACTCCTCTCTTCAGAGCCCACTGCCCTCCCATCACAGCACCCTAGTCTCTGTCGTGGCTCATGGGGCCTCCTCAGGAATAGCTGAGAGTACTGCAAAGGGACATGCCTGCCCAAGGGCACCCAAGGGACAGTCACACAGGATCCCCAGCCAGCCAGCCAGGCCCGTGTGTGAGACATATATGCTTCAAGTCACCACACCACAGCTGCGCCCTCGCTCACCACTGAGCATGGCACTGTCACAAGGAGTTGAAAAGAGAGATCTCCCCAGACCCTGGGGATCACCGACCACAAGGTCCCAAAAGGCCAGCACCTTGGGCTCTCGACATTCCCACTCCAAGACATCATAGCAGCTGACTGGGCAGCTCTTGACTCTTTTCTAATGCAGCACTGCCCTGCTTCCCCACGGGCACTGTCTTCCATGCCCTTCTGAACCATCCACCAAACACCATCCCTTGACTCTGCCCTCCCCCACCAGGCCTGGCAGAGGCATGGCCATAAATCCCCCACCCAAATGGCAGGCCGTGACCTCCCTCTACCCATGCCTCCTCCCCAACATCTGTGCACAAAGATCCTGTCACCTCGGCTCTGCCACCCTTTAAAGCCAGGGTAAGACAGGAAACCACACCTATCTTGTCACGATGGCAAAGGAGATACAACACCATCGGAGAACAAATCTTTCCATAAAAAAATAAAATCAAAATGCCAGTCAGATGAACAACCTATCTAGATGGCACAGAAGAAAGGGACAAGTTCCTAGAGACACATACATTCCCTAAACTGACTCAGGAAGAGACAGAAAATCTCCACAGAACTGCAACAAGGAAGAGATTAAACCAGAATAAAAAAAAACTTTCAGAAAACAAGAAAAGCCTAGCACCAGATGGTTTCACTGGAGAATTCTACCAAACACTGGAAGGAAAACTGATGCCAATCCTGATTAAACTTTGCAAAATACCTCAGAGGGGGAACACTTTCTAATTCATTCTATGGCCAGAGTCATCCTGGCACCAACACCAGATAACGATACCACAAACAAAAACCAAAGAAATACGCACTTCACTCATCTCCAATAGTGTATTCACTACAGGTAGGAGAAGCACCGGGCGGGTTCAAACCTCCTGCCTTTGGAATGGCAGCGGAATTCACCCACTCGACCTAATTCAGCAGCGTCCTACAAAATTACACCACAATCAACTGGGACTGATCTCAACCATGTGGACATGAATGGTTGGCCATGGGCAAAATCAATATCACATGAATAGAGCAAAGAGAAAGAATCACATGATCCTCTCAATCCACACAAAGAAGGTATTTGGTAAAATCTAACATTCTTTATTATTATTATTTTTTTTTTTTTTTTTTTAGAAAAACTAGAAACAGGAGAGGAATTCCAATACTTTGATGAAGTGCTTTATGAAAAACTCACAGTTTAGAAGAGTGGATAGCCCATGGACTGCCAAGAGAACAACGAGTGCTCCTTGGAGACAACGATGGGGAAACTCCTCCTCGTAATTTGGTCAGGTTTGCAAGGAAGTGGACAGACATAGTGACTGCAGCAATGCGCTCAAGTATATTAGAGATGATGGATGACGAAGACGGCACAGGGTAAGGCAAGGGTCAGGACCTTGTTCATAGAGATGCTGTGAGTTGTCGTCACCTGGAAGGCCGCTGACAACAATGGGGAAAGAATGAAAGCCTTTCTGCTAAGACAATGAACAAGATAAGAATATCCACTTTCACCACCGCTATTAAATAGTGTACTGGTAGTCTTGGCCAAAGCAATAAGGCAAGAGGAGGAAGGGGGTGGAGCAAAATAAAGAATCAAAAACAAAGGCTGAAAAATAAGACAAAAGATGTAAAACTATCTCTGTTCACATATGACATGGCCCGTGTGTGTGTGTGTGTGTGTGTGTGTGTGTGTGTGTGTGTGTGTGTATGCCATAAAGTGGAAACTGACTCAGAGCTGGCCTTCAGGTTTTCAGGGCAGTAAATCACATGGGAGCTCTGGCAGTTTAGTGGAAAGGAAATGCACTGTCAACCCAAAGGTACATGTTTCAAATCGACCACCTACTCCACAGGAGTAAACATGGGAAATCTCCCTTGTGACTTAACTGCCTCTGAAAATCTGGGGGAGGATCCGCTCCAGCTTGACAGTACACAGTAACAAGTTACACGGGAGAACACCCATCGTTTCCAGGGGAGGCGAACTGCATGCCTTTGGGTTGACAGCTCAGCTCTTTACTCACAAGGCAGCATAGTGATCCCGTATATACAGAAAACCCTTCCAAATACCACAAAAAACCTACAAGAGCTAATAAATTAATTCCTCAAAGTCTTGGAGAAAAAGATTAACATACAGAATTCAGCTGTTGTTTTTAACAAGCAATGAACAATCTGAAGAGTGTATTTTTAAAAATTCCATTTACAGTAACATTTAAAGAATAAAATAGCTAGGAACAAATATAAATAGAAAAATAAAAGACTTGAATACTGAAAACTACAGTATAGTCTTCAGAGTACTTAAAAATAGAGAAGTGTCTTGTATTCACGGATCGGAAGATTTACAAATGTTAAAATAGCAATATTCTCCCAAAGTAATCTACAAATTCAATATGATCAGTATAAATATTCTAAACTTTTCTTCCAAAATGGAAAAGATGATCCTCAAATTTATAAAAAACCCCCCAGGTCCCCTAAAATAATCTTATGAAACATGAACAAAGGAGGGAGAGATCACACTTCCCAGGAAAATAAAAATGACAATAATCAAATTAGTGTGGAACCGGTATGAGATGTAGAGACCAAAAAAAAAAAAAAAAATCAAACTAGCTATTGTCTAACTCATGAATCTAACTCTTGGCTGTCAAGTCAATCTGACTAAAGAACTCCATGAGTTACAGAGTGATAGAGCCGAATTCCATTTAATTTTCAACGGCTATAGTCTAGGTAGCCAGGCCTTTCTTCTGAGGGCCTGTAAGTGAATTTGAGGGTCCAGAATAAATCCACACATCCAAGAAAATTAATGTTCAGGGAGAGAGGAAAGTGCTCATGAACAGACAGATAATTTCTTTTAAAAAGAATTAATGCTTGGGAGCTCTGGTGACCTAGTGGCAAAAAAGTTGCACTGCAACCACAGAGGCGCACAGTTCAAATCCATCAGATGCTCTGCTGGGGAAGAAGGGGCAATGTCCTCCTCCTGTACCAGTCAGATCTGATTTGACGGTACACACACACTAAATAATAAAATAAAATTAAAATATTTTAAAAAAGAGGCATTTCTTTAAAAAAAATGAATTAATGCTCAACAGGACGTCAAATTCATAAAATGGGGAAACAGCTTCTTCAACAAATGGCATTAGGTCACTGAGTCTCCATATGGAGAAGTATCAATCTGATCCTTACATTACACAATAGGTAAAAATTAAATCAAAATCCCTCAATGACATAAATGTTAATAAAACTCTACAAAAAGCATCAAGATTTTGTTTTGACAGTGGATTCTTAAATACAACACCAAAAGCATGAGCAACAATGGGAAAATAAACACAAGAACCAACGTAAAATTTGACCGTAAAAATTTAAAATGTCATGCATACATCAAATCAAAGGACTTTATGAAGATTTTGAAAACTACAGAATGGCAAAGATTATTTGGGAACTATATATCCTGATTAAGAGGAATTTTTTTTATCCATAATATATAAAGAGCTCTTACAACGCAACAAAAAGACAGAAAAATCCAATGAGCCAACAATTTAAAAGACTTTTCTCTAAAGAAGGTGTACCCTTGGCCAAACAAGCATATAAAACAATGTTCCACACATCATTAGTCATCAGGAAAATGCAAATCAAAGCCACAATGAGAGGCCACTGCACATCCGCTAGGATGACTAAAATAAAAAAGACAACAAGGCTCTCCAGGCTGTCGGTGGAAGTGGCTCAGATTCCAGTCCTGAACCTGAGCCAAAACTTGAGCCTTCTACTGTCTGGCAGGAGAGGTGATGAGCTTCTAGTTGTTTGGAAAGACTACCTAGGAACCAACCCTGGAGCTCAAGGACAATGTCAACACAACACAGATCTGCCACTGATCTGGAAGCAGAAAGCTCCCAAGGCAACCTGGTACCTCTGGACACCCAGGTAAATGCTGTTACCACAGCGCAGTCAGGACTTCCAGACAAATCATGCTACCAGTCACCTCAGGGCACCCAAGTGAGCACTGCTACCCAGAGCCTCCTCAGGGCACTCAGGCAAATGTTCCTACCACAACTCAAGGTACCCAGGCAAATGCTGTCACCACAGCCACCTCAGGGCACCCAGGCAAATGCTCCTACCACAACTCAAGGCACCCAGGCAAACACTCCTACCACAGTTACCTCAAGGCACCCAGGCAAATGCTGTCACCACAGCCACCTCAGGGCACTCAGGCAAATACTGTCACCACAGCCACCTTAGGGCACCTGGGTGAGCATTGCAATCACAGCAGACTCAAAACACCAACACAAACGTTGCTGTCACAGCCACCTTGAGCAGACATAACTCCACAGCTGCCTCAGGATACTCAGGTGGGCTGCTACCCTCCACAGCCGTCTCAGGACACCCAGGCAAGCAGTGCAGCCATGGTGGCCTCAGAATGGCTAAATGGCACTGCTCACCACCTGAGACTCTAGGCCCACAACTCAGAACCTGGGGCTGGTGCCCCCCTCCTCAGAATAAGCCTCTCCTGTGTTCTGGCTACTTCAGGTAAGAACAAAAGCATAGGCCCTGCTTGGCCTGAGTGGTCCCTAGAGTCCCCATCCATAAGCACATGGCCTGAACCTCAGGGTTAGGCAAAGCCCAGAGCCATCAGCCGTATGGTCTGCACCAGACTTGACTGTGGCAGTTAAATGTTAAGTCTAGTCCCCAACAACCCTCTGCAGGAGAGACCACACAAGTCTATTCTCCAGCTCCAATCTTAGATGATGCTGGATGAATCCCCAACATTTCTGTGGACCAGCCTGCTCCCAGCTTCTCAGAGACATCAGACCACCCAGAA
Source organism: Elephantulus edwardii (assembly GCF_000299155.1). NCBI lineage: Eukaryota > Metazoa > Chordata > Mammalia > Macroscelidea > Macroscelididae > Elephantulus > Elephantulus edwardii. Next base: position 15,607,667 of record NW_006399795.1, read on the forward strand.
GGTCTTGCAGACAAATAATAATAATAAAAAAAAATTTTTTTAAGTGCCATTAATCTCTGCTTGAGGAGTCCCGAGCAGCACTCGGGCAGCCCTCCCCGGGCGCCCGCTCTCGGCCACCATTCGTCTGCTCGCAGATGTGGCGGGTGCTGTGCGGACACCGGGCACCTCGTGAGCTCCAGCAGCGCCCGGCTCTGCGGCTGCAGCCTGAATAGTCGAAATCACAACACTTTGTTCATCATCAATTCCGACTCACATTGAAAAGGCAGTAATGAAGACATTAACAAAACCAAGCTAATGCCGCCAAAATCACTGCACAAGGAAAACACAGCCACTCACAATGGACGTGCCAGTCAGCACAACGTGGAGGGTTTTTTCCTAATCTACCGCTGAGCTGGATTCACTCATCTTCCTTCCTAAATGAGACCACCCCCAGGGGCTTTCCAAACCGTGTGCCTTACTTTTGTTTTTGCCACATTCCAGACTAGGACTGCAAGTGGCGAACCCACCTAACCAAACTCACACAACCTGTCCAGTCTTTTCTGGGGTGTTCTGAACTGGACCCCTTTACAGGAAGTAGACTGTCACCTCCTTCTCCTGTGGAACCAACTGGTGGGTTCAAACCACCCACTTTTCTCAGTTACGCAGTGCAGCACATTTTAACCCAGTGCATCACGAGGGCTCCTAAGTGGGGAGTAATTCTTTCTTCACAGCAAACGTAAACAAAACCCAAAGGATGTCACGTTGGGGGAGAGAAACCTCAGAGAACTGATTTCTGGATTGAGGCTACCAAAGAGATTAAATGGACTCTTGACATCTGAAGCAACTAAAATACCTGGACAAAATTCACCACCAATGGTTTCAAGACAGCGGTCATTGTAGCACACCAGAAATGAGGTGAGTCAAGGTATGACTCCCAGGAGGGGTCATGCAGATTTCCCTGAGATGTAGAGGCAGAGAGAAGAAAGTAGGGAAACTAACACAGCTCTAGTTCAAAGGACAGAAGGGCGTAGAGGAGAGTGGCCCAGAGGGAGAAAGGCCTGGGACATACATGGGGCTGGAACAGAAGCAACAGGCACTGGCTAGAGTACCCAGGACGAACTTCCCTTAGTAGGTGGGAATAAATCAGTCCACACCCATCTCACAAATCTGAAAATCAATACTTGAAAGGATCAAAAGGTCTCTCCAAGTAACTAACATATATTATAGGACAAAGCTCAGGGGTTCTCTTTAGGGCTACAAAACCACCCTCAAACAGGCAAAACTTCAGACGTCCAGTTTTGCAATGAAGCAGAAAATCATGAACCATAATGAGGAGGTTAATCAATCAATTGAAGCTGACCAGAACTGAGAGACATTTGCAGGGGACATTAAATAGGATTACAACTGTATTCTACATTTTTTTAAAAAAAAAATTAGAGACAGAGAGGCCGTAAAAAGTCTAAAGCCAAATTTCCGGAGATAAAAACTACAATATTTAAGATGGAAACACACTGGATGAGATTTATGGCAGATTAGACACTGTACAAGAAAAGATTAATGGAATTGAATGCATTAGAAACTACACTGAATGAAACACACACAAAAATAACTCAAGAGAACAAAGAGAGCAAACTTAAGCCGGAGGCCTACTTCAAAAGGCCCAATTCCTCGGTTAATTGGAGTCTCTCAAGAAGGTAGTAGAATGGCAGAGGGAGCCTTTGAAACAATGGCCAAAATTTTTCAAACTCACTGAAAACTATAAACCCAAAGATCCTCCTCATTGTCATCAAGTTGGAATCGACCCATAGCTGACCCTCCAGCAGGTTTTTAGAGGCTGTAAATCACACGCAAATGGATTGCCCATTTTTCTACTGCAGAGTGGCTAGTGGATGTGAATCTCCAGAGAAGTGCCATGTTTGGGTTAGCAGTGCAATTCCAATTTTAACTCCCTATAGACTATGGCCTCCAAGTTCCTTATAAACTCAAGAAGAGCAACAAACTCCAAAGACAAGTACCATTAAAAGGGAAAAAACCCAAAAACCCTACAGTAAGGAATATCATAATCAAATTGCTCACAACTAGTGATAAAGAATTCAAACTCATTGCTATGGAGTTAGAACCAACACATAGCCAGATATCTACTGGGGTTTCTGATATAGAGAAAATACTAAAAGCGGTCAGGAGTGGAGGAAAGACAATGTAAAGCAACATTTTTAAAGTAATGAAAGAAAACAGAACCTAGAATTTTATACCCGGTGAAATTATTTTTTCAAAAATGAAGGGAGTATAAAGACAGACACATAAAACAATGAACCAGAACTGGGAACCCAGAAATAAAATTATACATGTATAGTCAATTGATTCTTCTTTCTCTTTCTTTTTAATTCACTGTGGTTTGGTTAAAATTTATGGAGCAATCTGGTTTTCTATTCAATAACTTTTAGTACACATTTTGCTTCATAGCATTAGCTGCAATCAAGCAATGACTTTGGACAAGCGTGTCAAGACCATTCAGTGGGGGTAAAAAACACCTCTCTCTTCAACAAATGGTACTGGGATAACTGATCTCTTCAAGCTAGGGGAAGAAGTCGGACCCTTACCTCAGACCATTGAAAAAATCAGAAAGGATCAAAACAAACTTAAATAAAATTCTTAGAAGAAAACAGAAAATCTTCATGACCTTGGACATCACAATAGTTTAACTATTGCCATCAAAAGTAGAAGGAAAAAAAATGGGTAAGTTGTGCTTCATGAAAATTAAAAACTTCTATGGATCAAGACACCCTAAAGTGAAAAGTTAAGCCACAGACTTAGAGAAAGCATTTGCAAATAACGTGGTAAGGGTTAAATGTGTAAGGAACTCATACAATTCAACAATCAATATAAAAATGGGCAAAGGTTTGAATAGACATTTCTCCAAACAAGATACACAATGACCAAAAAGTACATGGGAAAGATGTTTAACATTATTCATCATTATGGAAACAGAAACAAAATCCATAACGAAATACCATTTCACACCCACAAGGATGATTATAACACAAATAAACAAACAAAAGGAAAATAACAAATGTTAGTAAGGGTGCAGAATAATGGAAACTATCGTATAAACTGATGAGAATATGAAATGGTATAGCTGTTTTGGAAAATAGAGGTTCTTTTAAAAAAGTTAAACACAGAACTACCCTATGACTCAGCAATTCCATTCCTAGACACTTACCCAAAAGAAGTGAAAATAATACAGTTGTTCCTCTCTAACTACAGGGTGTTGGTCCTAGGACTTCTCCTGGATACAAAAATCTACAGATGTTCAAGTCTTTTGTAATAGAAAATGATATATTATGTGCATATAACCAAGTATATCCTCTCCTATTTGTCATCTCAAATTCGCTTGTAACGCCTAATTCAATGTAAGCAGCATTTTATACTTCTTAGCCTCAGAGGGACTGCTTTGATCACTTACTTCTTTCCAACCCCAATATTTTTTCATCTGAATATGCAGATGCAGATCTCACAGATACAGAGGGGTGGTCAGACTCAAACAAAAACTTGGACACAAATATTTATAGGAACTCTATTCACAATAGCCAAAGGATGGCAACAACTCCAAACATCACCTTCAGATGAATGAATAAACAAATTGTGGTATGCTTATACAATGGAATATTATTAATCTATAAAAGGAATGAAGTCCCAACACATGTGACAACACAATAACCTCTGAACACACTATTATGGGAGAGAGGCCAGACACAAAGGTCACACACTGTATGATCCGATTGATATGAAATGTCTGGAACAGGCAAATCCAGACACAGAAAGCACATTAGAGGTTTCCAGGGGTTGAAGGGAGCAGCTGGCACAATGTTTTGAGAACACTACTGTTACACGAAAGTTCAGCTATTCAAACCCATCAGTGGCTCTATAGGAGAAAAGACCTGGTGGTCTGATCCTGCAGAATTACGGCCCAGGAAAGCTTATAGGATAGTTGCACAGAGGTCACTGCATGTCAAACAATGATATACAGCAAGAGGGGCAGAGAGGCGATGGGAATAGGACGTTTTTTAAGAAGCTAAATGTACACAGCTCAATAATCATCAAGCCATGCCACATCGAGGAAACCATCCAAGGCCATAAAATGTACATGTCCCTACAAAACCATGCACATGAATGGATGGAGCAGCTTCATTTATAACAGCCCCAAACTGGAAACAACCCAATGTCCACCAACTGATGAATGGGTAAACAAAATACGGTGTTCCATGGACTAGAAGGCTGCTCAGCTGTACAAAAGAGCAAATTATGGACATAAGCAGCAGCAGAGAGAGAGATCAAAATGCTAATGCTGAGTGAGAAAAGCAGACCAAGGAGAGAGAGAGTGTTGGGCCGTCCCTCCATGCAGGCGCCAGTTAGTGCCAACTGACCAACAGTGACTGACGTGACTGGTGTTGGCGGATGAAGGGTGGAAGAAGCAGGAGACAGTAGTGACAAAGGAGCCCAGGACACTCTTGAATAATGGCTGTGACCACTGTCTCGACAGTGGTGGTGGCCTCCTCACGTGTACACAGAGATCCAAAGTTACCAAAACATGAATTTTAAATATGTGCTGTTTATTACACACTGATTACATCTCAATAAAACAGTTTGAACTGTTAACTATGCAGAAATTATCCCAATTGCCTATTCTACCTCAGGGCTCATCTGTTCTACAGCCACATGGGATCTCCACAGTCTCCAACAACGTAAAAGAGGCGTCTCAGGTTGTTCTCTTCTACACTGATCCTATTTACATACTTTTTCATCCACACAAATGATTCACATGAGTTCAATGAATCACTGCGTTACATTCATTTCTCTGTCCACAAGTGGGATCGGCATTTTCTTCTGTACAGGTTCTAACTGTAAATATCTCCAGATGGCCTCACTCATGACTCTCTAAGTAGCAGCCCTATCTAACACAGTACACAGTGGGCCTCATGTGTTCCAATAAAACTTTATTTGCAAAAAAGCAAGCAGGGGAACTGAGTTTAGTCTGGGATCAGAGTTTTTTTAGGTCAGAGGTTTCTCTGAGCAGCATCCCCAAAACAGCAGCAGCAGATTACTTACTGGGAACTTAAATTGTTGTTGTGTGCCGTGGCGCTGGAAGTCAGCCCTCAGCTGACCGTCCGGCAGGTTTTCAGAGGCATTTCATCGCATGGAAGGAGAGTGCCCATTTTTCTCCTGCAGAGCAAGCTGGTAGGGAATTTAGGAGAAAGGCAAATTCTCAAGTTCTGCTTCAAATTTAGGAGTCAGAAACTCTGAGGGTAGGGCCCAGGCCCATATTTTAAGAAGCCTAACCCATGATACAATGCTTGATTTCAAGAACCAATGATCTAGAAAACCAGCAGAGTGACTTGCTGATCAAAAGCCAAGACCTGAGCAAACCTGAGGTAAACATTTAACAGGCCAAAAGTCAAGACCACAATCTCAGAAAAAGGCACCAGAATCTTTGGGGAGCACTGAACAAACACAGTTAAGTTCATCAAGCAAGGATACACACACACACACACACACACGATGACTTCTTTAAAACACCAAACTAGAGAACAGAGAAAGGAGGGGAAAGCCTAGTTCTCACAATAAACCTCTATTGCTAGATGGTGCTGGGGGGTTCTTTTCATCTCCTGACTACCAAAGAGTTGCAATTTGTTTTATAAGATTCTGAGACATCACAGCACATGATCTTTGACTCTGCATTATCCTGAATTTACCAAATTCAGAATGTAATCACCCTTTGACGGTCAGAACCTCAGGACTGTTATATCTGAGTTGTTCCTCCAAGCACAAATCAAGAATGTAGTAGCCCTTAGTCACTTAAAGTAAAACCTTCAAAGATTATGAATCCTATGGTGGGCGTGGGCATGGGCATACACAGATTAGCACGAAATGAGTATGACGGGGAAAATAAATCCTGGTTATCGGAGGATTTCTTTCCGTTGAAATCAACAATAATTGGTGTTATTGTGTTTTTCTTTTCAAAGCAGCTCTTTAACGATACCTTTTCTTGGTGCTCAAAATGCCAACACTTACCTAAAAACCTTTCCAAATTCAGAGAAACATCTCAGGAAGATATAGCAATTAAAAAGCATCATGAGGTGAGAACATCAGTTTTGAGATGAAAAGTAAAAATGCATCCACCCCTGTTCTCCAATTAAAAAAAAAGAAAAAGAAAAAAACAAACCAACAAAAACCTCAACCCCCAACCACAGGGAGAACAAGATGCACACACAAACCCTGCTCTTTCTGAGAAGAAGCTGTCTCAACCTTGAGAGTGTGGAGGGCGGAATCCAGCTGGAAGGAGGCGGCTGGGGCCAGGCAGCTGCAGAGGAAGACGCAGGGGAAACCACGCCTAGCACGAGGGCTCCAAGACACCAGCTACCAGAGGCGTAAAGGGGTTTTCACTGGAACATAAACAGCGACTCGTCTGAAAGTCTGCATAAGGAGCAGTTAGCTGGACTAGGTCCCCCTGGAGCTCCCTGCTGCGACAGGAGGATACTAAGGGCAACAGAACACTCCAGAACAGTTCTCACCTGGCCATAGTCCTGCCACCTGCTGCTACCCATCAGGCTGCCATAATCGGGCAGCAAGAAATCACAAAACATGGGGAAATCACTTCAAATAAGCCAAAGCCCCAAAACAACCATTTGTTGTTGTGTGCCTTCGCGTTGGAACTGATCCATCACAGTCGCTCCAGCAGGTTTTCAGAGACAGGAAAATGCAAGAGAGGAGACGGCTCAGCCTTCTTCCATTGCACAGCTGGTGAATTCAAACCCTTGTCTTCAGGAATGCAGCATAGCTGCTTACCACTAGGCCACCAGCGCTCCACAGAAAAGAATTAAAAGGAGCCCTGTTAGTATACCCCAAGACAAGAGACAAGATATGGGGTCGACAAAACAAGAACCAGTAAAAGCTTTTACACAAGAGACGACGTCAGTTTGGAAACCAATATATAACATCACAGACATGATGTAAGTATTTAAAGAGTTTAAAAAGTTTGCTAGGAAAAACCTTCAGAAAGTAAACCTGAAAGATGGAAAATCTGTTGTTAGGTTCTGCTGAGTGTGTCTGGATGCAACAGTGATACAGCACAAAACAAAAACAAGAGTGTCCAGTCCTAAATAAGAAATTGGAAGGTCAATCACCAAATACGACAAATAATACCAAGCAGGAGTTCTAGAGGAGAAATTATAAATATACTAAATAAGTCAGCCTAGTCCCTAAGACTGAAGGGCAGGGCTCCTGTGATGATGAAGAAAGCCCCATGAGAGCCCAGAATAGGACCCACAGGAGACTTGCCCACTGACACAGAATGGCAGTGTTTCAGAGCACCAAGTTCAAGAGAAGATATTTAAAGCTTTCCTTGGAAAGAAGCAGGACACGTGCAAAGGCCTGAGTCAGAATAGCATCAAACATCTTCATGGAAACACTGGGAGCCAAATGGCAATGAGCAACACCATCAGAATTCAGAGAGGAAGATCATTTTCCACCGAGACTTGTGCTCATGGCCAAACATTCATCACGGTAGTAGAGCTTTCAGCCTTACAACAAAAAGCCATTGGATTCCCGTGTTCCCCTCCTCAGGAGGAAAGGGCAGAGGAGTAAGCCAAGAAAGGGAGCCCACGAAACTTTTCCCCAAGAAGAGGTGCAGAGATGCCCAGAATGACAGTCAGGGAAGGCCCAGGTGTCTACACCACAGGTCCTGGAACTGTGGCAAGGAGCAAGAGGCAGGGCGACTGTGGAGAAAAGGGTAGCAGCAGATGGTCTAGAAGCTGGACCACGTGGACAATAGCACGAGAGGCATGGAAGGACCACTGCAGTGGAGGTGGGGCAGTCAGAAATAGAAAGACCATCAAACAAGTGAACAAAAAAGTGAGACAATGACTAAATCCAGGAAAAAGAAAAGGTTCACAGAGGAGGCAGAAAAGCAGAGCACTCCCAGGGTCCAACATGAACATGGCCACAAAGTCAGCAATCAGCACAAAGGCAGACTTACCAAAAAGTGAAATATAAGAACATGCACATGACTTGGGGAGCTGGGGGTACCAGCAGCAGCAGGGCACATATGAGTTGGGCATGAGCAATAAAACATGAAGAATATACAGCAAAGACTGAAAAGTCACTGCCCACAGCACTGGGGGGAGGGCATAGATGACGGAAGCTCCTGGTCGGGGCTTTAGCTTTCTAGTACTTGTTTAACTTTCAATCCTGTTCTTGGCTGAACAAAAATGAAAGTGAATAAGAACACCTTAGTCACTCCTTCCCACCAGTACTAGGTGACCATCTTGTCATTAGGCTTATAATAGCCCAGATCATCAGAAACACCATTTGTTATGACAGAAGGCCCAGCCAGACTGACTCACTCAGAGCATTTCGGAGTCTAAAACTCTAACTCACTGTCTTTGAGTCAGAACCAGCAACTGCTAGCTGACTCCTCAGTGCGTTTTTGAAGGCTGTAAATCACACGCGAAGAGATTCTCCCATGGAGCTGCTGGCAGATTCGAACCCACAGTTGACACTGGCTCTGGGTTAATCCCCTACAGACTATGCTGCCAGAGTTCGCCCAGAGTCCAAAAGTATCCAACATTATGGGTCCAATTTACGTAACAGACCATCTAGACTCCTAAAATCAATGTCAAGAGATGAACTGGCTTAGAGAACAAGTACAACTGTCCCCTGGACTCACCCTACTGCCACTAAGAGCTGGCTCACAAATGCCAAACGTCTGAAAGCGAATCCCCCAAAATGTGCATGACTTGCTTCTGGGCTATCCTGCTGTCCATATGGAAGCAATGGGGTCCCCAATGCTTGTACCCCCTTGACCAAGGGAGGTGCGTTGGACCCAGCACAGAATGCTCAATGCCTGAGCTCTCAGCACAAGAAAATGCCCTCCTCCTTCCCAAGGCACAGGGTGACATGGCCCCCTTCTGTCATCCATCCTCACACCTGCAAGACTGTGGCCCTGTGACAAGGGCTGGCGAGCAGTTAAACTGCTGCCAAAGTCACCCACAGAGCAATTCTAAACACCCACAGCAGATTACAGGGTGCTGGCGGAAGGAGATGTGAACCCCATGGTGTCTGAGCTTTCCTTCATATGAGAGAAGCATCTAGAACACATCCCGCTTCCTAGGCAGCGAGTGTTCTATGGAAGCAGGTTTAGTCCAAGACTGTGGTGACTGTGAGCACTTACCCAAGCCCATCCTACTGTCCCACCCTCACCCTCCTCCTCCTCCTCCTCCTCCTCCTCCTCCGTCTCCTCGCTGCTTTCTGACAGCCTGTGGGTTTTCTTTCTCAGGGCAGGCCTTGGTCTCACCCCGCCATAACACAGCAGTCTGGCACATGGCAAAGACAAGAATGAACATCTCAAAGTGGCTGCTGCACAGAATTTAACACCCTCACCCTCACCGGGGTGAGGGCAGGGACACCAGCGCAGAGGTTCCTCAGCTGGGTGACGCGGAAACACCGGTGGGGAGGGGCAGCCCTTGTAATGGGTGATTCAGACGCTGCCCTGGCTCCCAGACCAGACCAGCTCACCCCTCACTTCAACACAGGGCCTCGGGCATGATGCACATCTTCCATCCTTTGCACTGGGCCGGTCAGCAGAGGCACCACTGGGGACGAGTGGGCATGAGCAGGCCCCTGGAGAAGCTGTAGCCGGCTCCCATCTTCCTGTTCTCCCTAAATGTTCCGTTCGGCCTGACTGACACAGCTTTTAGCTCTAAGTCCTGAGCACGCACGTGACCAAGTGACAACATCAAGTGTGCATGACGAGACTGTGACCTCAGGAACAAAAAGTGAAATGTTCATGAGGCCAGTAGCCTTCTGTCAGGGTGCACCTGGGGTGAGAGGACAACAGAGCATGTGCCAGGGGGCAGTGCCCTACAAAGAGCCCTGCACCCAGAGGACAACTCTCCAACCCCTGACTCACTATGTCTCTCCTGTGACTGTCACAGCAGTAGTAAAGGGAGCCATCAAACAAACATCACAGAGACACTGGTCAGGATCTGCCTTCAGAATGAATGGGGATCCTGACCCATGGAGACCCATGAGGCCCCACGTCCCCAGCTGCCGTTAATGGAGTCAAAGTCACACAAGGGTTCCCACAAGGGGATCTGGGTACACAGGAGGTGAAGCATGTGGGCTCCATCTCTATACAAAGCTAATACAAATTCATGACACCCATTCCTATGGAGCAAAACTCACTTTCTCCTTGCAATGCCAAGTGTCCCTAACCCTCTCTTAAGCTTAAAATCACTGGAACACACTTCTGGAAGAGCAGAGTATCAGCTACTGTGGGGACACCAGCTTGGCTCTCTGGAGACATAGGGTCCGTACTGAAAAGGCCCCTGGGCTGGCACCATATGGTCAGGCTAGCTGGCCGGTCACTCTCCGCACTCTGTCCTCCCAGACACTAAGCATCCCTGTTTATTGGATGTGTTACTGTGTGTGAAGTTTCGGTTCTCTTTCACAGCTCAGCTAAAAACAGCCCTGTAAGGTTTCAACGATGTCAGTCTAGAGACCAAGGTGCACCTGATCCAGTCCTTGGTCTTCGCAATTACTTGCTATGCATCGGAAAGCTGGATAATGACTAAGGATGACAGAAGAAGAATTGATGCCTTTGAGTTGTGGTGCTGGAGGAGAGTCTTGAACGTACCATGGACTGCCAAGAAAACAAATGATGTCTGTCTGGGAGAAGGTGAAACCAAGTTTCCCCTTGGAGGCTAGAATTTGGAAGCTTCATCTTGGTGGAGGGACAAGGCAGGAGAAGACGACATGGATTGATACAGTAACTAGGGCAAGGAGGGTAGGGGGCTCAGAATCTGTGAGACTGGCTCAGGACAGGGCAGGCTTCAGAGCTGTTGTACATAGGGATGCAATGAGTTACAGGTGACTCAACAGCACATAACAACAAGGTTTTAAAAACTGTCTGTCCTTGGGACCTGTATGTAGGCCCACTGGGACTGCGGATCCCCACTGCTTCCCAGGAGGTAGAACCTGGTGATATCAAGAGGTCAGGGCACCTGCAGCCTCCCTCTTCTGGCACTTGATCAAGTACCTGGCCATCCCTAGCCTTTGCCTTGAGACAATGCCTACTCTTTCCTAACTCTCCCACTTTCCTCGTAGTAGCTAAAGGTGTGTTAGCGCCTCCTGAGCTTCACAAGACTTTCAGAAATGTAAGGCATGATAGGACTTGTTTCAAATCTAGAGAGAAAAGAGAAGTTTCTCATCCTCCCCTAAACGAAACCGGAGAGACAGGCTTCCAAAGACGCCACGGCAAGACTGGCCGCCAGCAGCCCTGCTCACTGTGGCCACACGGACCTGGAGGGAGGTGTGAGGAGTCTCCCAGAGCAGGTGTGCAAAGCATGGGAGAACATTCCAGACAAAGGACAGAATGCATTCCAGGAAAGGAGTGATGGTGTCGCCATAGCAGGAACTGGGCCAGGGAGAACTGTCTATGGACGCTGAACCCACAGGGGAAGTTCTGGCAAGACATCCACACTTCTGAAATCCTCCCACAGTTCACTCAGTAATTACGGAGGGTGAGTGGGCAGCACCTCCTCGGGCCACCCAAGGGCAAGTACTCAAAAGTGGGGCAGGTCGGAGATGGAGGCATCCAGCATGTGTTTGTTCTATAGCTCTGGTCCAACACCTGATCCACCTGGGATCCAACACCTCCAACTTCAACATCAGATCTGGCCAGCAGCATCTGCTCAAAGCCCCTAACCCAATGCCAGACATGACAGGCAAATCAGGCCCGGGCCAATGTTCTTCAACAGCATTATGTTGAGAAGGACACAGTATGGGCAGAGAACCATCCCTATCCCAGGTCATGTCAGGCCAAGGAAGGAGGAGCTGCTTTCAGCAGAAGCGTGATCCTGGACAGGGCCTAGTCATTGGCTGGCGTGTGGTTGTACAGAAGTGGGCGGTGGTCAACCTGGCTCCCAAGCTGTGGCCATTCACGAGGACACCTCTGGCTTTAGGGAATCCACCCTGAAGGTTGTGGGGAGATCCGTTGACTAAAGCATTCTCTCAGATGACCAGCAAGAAGTAACAAAATTAATCTGTTATTATTAAAAATTATTTAACTTTCACAGAGATCTTGGGAAAGCCCAATATGGTGAAATACAAAGGTAAATCCTGGAGAAGAAGGATTTCATGAATGATTCTTATAGCTTCAATGGAGGCTTGAAATGGTCTCCAAGCAGAAAGTTCTTAGAAGGACCACCATCTGCCTGTCACTTTCTCATCTGTAGCATGATGCTGGAAGCTGTATCACTGGATTTTCAAATAGTAGCAAGGTCACCCTCAGGTGGACAAGTTTCAGCAAAACTTGCAGACTAAGACAACTAGGAGGGAATAACTGAAGATCCACTCCCAAGAATTAGCCTGGGAACAACCTGAAAGATCACAACCAGACACTGTGAAACTCAAGTGCTTTGGATGTTATAAGGTGGGATCAAACAATAAACAATGGAGTAGGGCACTATGGTTGGGGAAACAGAACATTAATGAGGGTCAGGGAGGCCTCTGGTGAGATGGACTGGCATAATACAAATGATTTGAACAGGCTGGCGTGGCCATCAGGCTATTTCAGCCACACTATTTCAGGTCTGGACAATGTTTCATTCAGTCAATCAAGGGGTTGCCAGCCATTCGATGGCAATGAACCACAAGACAAAGTGGAAGGTGACAGGATTGCAAGGAGGGCACACAGAGGTGGTCACAGCCTCCTTCTCATGACATGAGGACGGGAGACGGGGTATTCATGAGTCTTGGACAGCCAGCAGAACGTGGTGTGAGGGCTGACCAGCAGGTCTCCTGAGCTTCAGGTCGTGTGAGACAATGACACTTGTACCAGTTCAGCTGTCTTTGGTGGCTTTTCGGAAACATGTGCATCCGAACCAATCAACAGCCTGACACCACTCAACACTCCACAGATGGGTACCCACTGTCTGAATGCCCCGAGTGTCAAGTCTCAAGTGACCAACATGTGGCTGTGGATGGATAGTCCAGGCAGGACCTCAGCCTCTGAGCCAACTCCAGATACATTTACCGGCTGGTTCACCTCCGCATGCTGAGCTAAGGTGGGATGGAAGCAGCTAAATTGGCTCTCCCCAGTTCTCCACCAGAGCACAGGTAGCCAACTGCAAGGCAGCTCCAATCCACAAGCTGCTCTGCAGGGTAAGATGGGCAATCTCCTCTCACGTGATTTACTGCCTCTGCAAACCTGCTGGAGGGTCCACTATGAGTCAGCAGACTCTGACACACAACAACAGCTCTCTCTCCACATCGGGCATTTTCTACCTGGTTTTTTGAAAACCCTCACTTCTGTCAAGCATTGTCCTGTGGTTAGTTTATCATTCCACTTTGACCATGGACTGAAGATGAGAAGAGCCAGGGCCTGCAGCACCGTCATATTTGATACTGTACCCCAAGCCTCGCTTCCGAGAAGGCTCACAGAATCCTCCACTTTGACATCCTTTTGCCACAGAATTGACCCCATCACAGATGATCCCTTCCCATGAAACTCCCATCTGCCAGGCACCTGTGTGGACGAGGACCCCAGAGCTCAGCTAACTGGAGGTGTGCAGTATGGTGCTGGCTTCAAGCTCATTAACATGGGAATGGTGCTCTGCTATCCCCTCCTCCCCTTCCCTTCATTGTGGAGGCACTAGGAACCACAGAGGGGAGGGTCACAGAGCAGGAGACGGTCAAGCCACGCCCAGCGTATTTTAAGATTTCAAGCTTTTAAATGATTTTAAGAGTCCATGCTTCTAACGAATGAACTTTGCTGCTTCTCTTTGATTCCCCAGACACTTCCACTTGACCAACTTCTACCCGCTCAAGGAAGACTGCAATTTGGGGAGCAGATGAAAAGCAAATCCAGTCACAGTGTCTTCAACTTGTGCACGGCAGAAATCAAAGCAGGTGAAGCGTGTGAGTCGCCTCTGTGAGATTTTTCCAGTGGCTTCTCTCTCAACCCCCAGCACAAAGAGCCAGCGCCTGCACTGTGTCCAGCCCAGAGGGTCAAAGGCCGACCAAGAGCCCGCCAGTCATCCTCAACGCTAGCCTTTTGAGTCTCCCCATCCCCCTACCCTGTGGGGTCACCCCCACAAGGCGGGCAGAGGGATGAAGTATTTGCAAGACAAAGAGAGCGGACCCTCCTTTCAACAGCTACCCGGTGGGCCGCCCTGCCCCCAAACCTTGCATGAATATTCAACAGCTTAAGACAAAGGCGGACAAAAGCAGTCACCTCGCCTGGCATCCGCCCCTGGGGTCCAGGCCTCTTCCTGGAGGGGCCGCCAGGGCAGGCTCAGATTATGAAGGGAAACCCACAATAGGCGGGCAGCACTGGCTCAGGCCCCTTAGCCAAATGGTGGTGACCACCCAGGCCCCGGGGAGGAGAGTCACCCTGGGTAACACTAGAGAAGGCTGGCCAGCTCCATTAGAAGGTCTGGGTGTCCTTCTCGAGGTCCCCCAAAAGGTGCCTCTTAAGTCCCAAGGCCATGGTTACTTACACATGTGCCCAGGTCACTACAGACCAGCCAGAAATGGCAGGTCTCCTGCCAGGCCACCTGTTACCATCGACCTCCCTAGAATGGATGAAACCGACAAATGACCCACATTGACCCAGGATGGGGTGCCTGAGTGTCTTAACTCAATACCCGTGTGGACCAAGTAAATGGGGTCTGGAGCCATCCTCGCTGGGGGCTGACACCCTCACAGCTTCCCCTCCTTTCGGGGAACATCTCAGTGGAGCCATGCCGCATCCTTCTGCCATTCTGGACTCAGGCTGGTCTGGGGCCCCAGATGGTCAGAGGTCCTCCTGCTCTACACCTATGTCAGGGGACCACCCACTGTGCTGAAGGCCTGGCACGCTGAGGATAGAGATCATAGAGGAAGAAATACAGAAATCAGTGTGGTGGTATTATCACTCTCATGGACACCAGCTACCCTTTGTTATTAAAGAATCTCTCTAAACACTGGCGGGTCACACCTGAGTATATGGAGAAAAGTGAAAGTGCTGAGTGTGTTTGGGAGCCCACCCGCCCAGCTTCTGTGCCTTCCCCTGTCCCATGCCTACGCCCAGCCATCTACTTGGAACTCTACACATGCATGTGCGTATACACCACAGCTCCTGCACAGGAGAGAAGGGTGGGCCCCATGCCCCATACATGCCCCATCTCCTGCCCACACCGTATGTTTTCTATAACAAAACTACACCCCATCTACGTGTCCTCCCACCTGGGGATCCTGAGGTGGCTCAGTCCCTGGCCCCACATCCTTTCCACCTCCCGTGATGCAAAGAACAGGCAGCATCAAGGGGAGCCCACCATCAGGTCAGATAACTGACTCAACAGGGTAGATTTATTAGGTAGTGTTGCTGATGTGTGCCACTTACTCAGAACCGACCCACTGCTGACACCCCAGCGGGCTTTCTGGGGCAGTAAATCGCATGGGAGAAGACTACCCATCCTTCTCCTGCGGTGCAGCTGGTGGATTCGTATCATGTCTTTAGGATCACAGCAAAGTCAGTGGGTATTAGTTGAACTTTATTTTATCAGTGGACTTCAGCTCCTTTCTTAAAAATACAATAAAATAAAATGTCATTTCTATAAACAAATATGAAAGCCAACCCTACTTCTACCAAACAATTCCACGTCACAGCAACCCTCCATCAGGTTTCTGAGGCTGCAAATCTTAAGAGACTGACCGCCTCATCTGTATCTCACAGAGGGGCTAGTGGGTTTGAACTGTCAACCTGCCTGTTAGCAGCCCAACAATTAAACTTACTAAGCCAGAGTTCATTAACAGAGAGAAATATTATGACACCACCTTCAGCAAGACATCAGATCGTGTACCTTTGCCCTCGACGTTACCAGACTTTGGTGACGGTAGTCCACAGGGGAACACACACACTGCGTATTTCTGTTTTTCCAGACTTCCTTGACGACCACACACTAATTGCTTAGCTGATCTGTGTAAGCATCGAGGAAATATCTGTTTCCAGCATTTATAAAGATCCACGATTTCACTCCTCCTGTTGGGCACTGTGCTGACCTTGTCATACTACAAAGGCACAGGACCTGTTCCAGGAGAGGAGGCTGGCCCTCCCCCTGCAAGGTGAGGAGCCAGCAGCTCCACCCTTTCTATCACCCAGTTGCCTCTCTCAGCAAAGGCGCTGTTGCAAGCTGAGCCAGCACGCAGACCTGCCTGAGGCCACATGACACCACACCCACAAGAGACAAACACATACTGAAGAGGCCACAGTAACACTGCACCAGCACCCAGGCCAGCCCCAAGGCCAAACACCATCACATGCACACCCAAACACACACACAGAAGACACAACAACCAAACACACAACACCGAGCCAGGATGCAGACCGGCCCCAAGGCCAAACACCATCACATGCACACCCAAACACACACACAGAAGACACAACAACCACACACACAACACTGAGCCAGGATGCAGACCGGCCCCAAGGCCAAACACCATCACATGCATGCGTGCGCGCGCGCACACACACACACACACACACACACACAATACCCACTGCAACAGCAACACCAAGCCAAGACCCCAAGGCCAAACACCATCACATGCACACCCAAACACATACATACACAGAAGACACAACAACCACACACACACAACACCGAGCAAGGACGCAGACCATCCCCAAGGGCAAACAGTATTACAGGCACACACACACACACACACACACACACACACACACACACGACACAACAACCACACACACAACACCAAGCCAGGACACAGGCCAGCCCCAAGGCCAAACACCATCATATCTGCGCACGCACGCACACACGTGAAAACCAGAGGGGTAGGAGGAAAATATGAAACAATGAATGAATGGAAATCCAAGTTTTCTGTAAACTTTCATGAAAATATCAATTAAAAAAAAATCAGAAAAAAAGACGCTAAAACCACCACAGAGAACACAGCACCAGCAGACCAGCTCCAAGGCCAAACACCACCACACATTCACCCAAAACACATGCACTAAGGTCACAGCCACCACGTGCAACACTGCACCATTATACAGACCACCCAAGGCCAAACACCACACACACAGAGACTCCAAACGCACACACAGGTGATGCTGGGCCAGTAGACAAAAGGAGCTCAAGAGTACACTACACCACACGTTCTTCTCTCTTTCACACACACCACGCACAACCAGACAATCATAGAGAAGACACAGCAGCTACAGGCAAGGCACTACTGGGAGACACAATGCACCTGCAAGGCCATGTGACATCACAGACATAGACACGCATGCACAAAGGCACAACCACACACAGCAGCGTCCCCACCCAGCTGGCCAGCCCTGCATCCTGACAGGAACAAAAGCAACCACAGAAGTGCGACTTCTGAGATGATGAGGATCTGAAGGGAGGCTAGTACTGGAAGACTTCAAGGGATTCTTGTTGACTTTGTTAGGTCCGATAATGGTGCTGTGATTACTGCTTTTCTAAGGCCCTTATCTGTTAGATAAAAACACTGAAAACACTTAAAGACACGCTGATATGAGGGATTTACTTAAAAAGCCCCTGTGGTACCGTACTGAAGTGCTCAGAGCTAACCAAAAGATTAGTAATTCGAATCCACCAGTACTTCCGTGGCAGAAAGATGGTGGTAAATGGCTTCCGAAAGGTCTTATAGTTTTGAAACCCTACTAGGTCATTCTACTTTGTCCTATAAAACTCAAAAAACTCATCATCATAGTCCATGCCACCTCACAGCTGACCCTCTACAGGGTTTCTGAGGCGTCAGTTGCATGAAAGGAGAGTGTCCCTCTTTCTCTTGGGCACAAACCCTTTCCCCATGCTTACACAAATCTCTGAACCGGACAGGTGCAGCTTTAGGTCCTCTGTATGAACTACATCACCGAGTTCCCTAGAAGCTGCTATGAATTGGAATGGACTGATGACAGAGAGTTATGGTTCTCTAAAATTTACTTTCAAGCATCACAATTCCTCACAAAAGAGAAGGCAGGATCAGAGAAAACAAAATTAGCAAAAAGCCAGTATTTGTAGAAGCTAGGTGAAGGGCTTATGGGATCTATTAAACTAGCTTACCTGGCTGGAGGTAAGCCTGCTAATTACCATATAAAAGTATCGATTTGCAAGTCCACAAACACACTCAAACTCCTGAGCAACATGATATCATCTGGTCCCAAAGAGGAGTCAAGGGGTCCCAAGTATGTACCTGAATCTACATAACCACACACAGAAGGATCAGCAAAAAGAATTCCAGAATTCCCAAGTGAAGGGCTGAGAGAGGTCATCACCACCTCCTGGCCAATTCTAATGGCTTAAGGGGCATGGACATGGGCATGGTCCTTCCCCAGCTACTAATATCAGAGAGGGAGGAAGGGAATGACAGAGACCAGGCTTTGAACCTGTTCTTCCTGGTTCAATCATGCTCAATGAAATGAAACAAAAACAACATCAAATCAAATCTGTGAAATGTAGATGAACCAGAACCAGAAGAGGAGGAAAAAAAAATAAATAAAGGCCAACACTCTGCCACACACTCTCCCTCCTGGACAAGGACAGCATATAAATCCACTCTCTTGACCAGCAGTGTGGCCAACAACAGACAGCTGGCAACATGGCAGCTGAACACACTACTCAGAACGTGTGTGTGTGTGTGTGTGTGTGTGTGTCGCTCTCCACAGTCCTGGCAATCATCCAGTTTCACCCATCAGGCTCCTAAAAGGGATTTCTTCCAAAAATTCCTTCCTAAAAGGGATTTTTACTCAGCTTCTTCCAAGTCTCCCATCCTTGATTTTTAAACATTTGAGTCGGTTCTGATCTCACTTCATTGGTGATGACTGATGAGGAAAGACATACAGGGAGAAAAAGACAGAGATGGAGAGAGAGAAAAGGAAAGACAGATGGTATGTGGGTCTTCTGGGGGGAAACACTCCTAGGAAGTCATGTGGGAAAAGAAAAAAAAAATCGAGCATCATCCTGATGGGCCAGCAGCAATGTACTGGGGCTGGAAGAGCATGCTAAGGTGACTCCACGGAGCCGCCAGCACGGGGACCTCGTGGGGGTCCATCAAAGGGTAGGCTGCAGGTAAGCTGCCAGGGAAAAGAGGGAGGTGAAACCTCTCAGTGAAAGACTCAGAGACTGTGACCATTTCACTGCTGAAACAAATTGTTAAAAACAGCTTTAACTTTTAAAAAAAATGAAGACATTTAAGGGAGTTGGAAACGTGAGCACTGATAGAACATTTAGCAATATTAATTAACTCTTGTTCATTTTTGAGGCAGAATTAGCAGGGCAAATGGCTTTTCAGAAGGTTCTTTATATTCCACAAACACGAAATCTCACCAAAATGACAGACTTCTATGGGCCACGGTGGGGACAAAGCCAGGGTGGTGGGCTGCACAGAGGCTAAGGTGGCCAGAAGAGTAGAGGTGGGCAGAGACAAGACGAGGCCAGGGACAGTGGCACAGAGCAGGGGTGAGGCCAGCACAGCTGCCCACCCCTGAAACATCTACCTCTGCCCTCAGGAGGCCTTCTTCAAACAACACTGGGGGAGATGCTGGAAGGAAATGTGAACACAGGTGGTCGCAGGGAAGCCGGCCCGGGTGCCACAAGATTCCCATAAAAACCAGAGCTGCCTGCATAACTGAAAAGCAAGCAGGTCCATCTGTCTTCCCTGTCACAGTCTTTCCCATCCTGGTTTACAGCTCCCCGCACGATCTGAATTCCCCACCCGGCCATGCAGGGAGACACAAGTGGCCTTACAGAACGTTCCCCTGGGAACCCGCCACGTACCCCAGGCCTCGAGGGGAGAAAGACCTGCCCCATGGATGGTGAGAGCGCGCAGAGGGTGCTTCTCTCCCTTCTTCTGACTTTTCCAGTAAAATACTTGTAGCGTCTTCCTGCCTTTTTACTAGATCCACATAAAAACAGGATGTTGTATGCCCCCCACTCAAGGCAGAGTTCCTCCCCAATGGACTGTGGTGGTGGGACAAAGAGGAACGTCTGCAAAGTCAGAGCTAGGAGAGGCCTCCTCCTGAGACCGCATCACCTGTCCTCACTGGCTATCTTATGTCACACCTCGCCCAGTCCTACTTCCATATACCGCTGTCTAGGGCTGGAATTCTCTAGAAAAACAAAACTAGTGAAGAGATAAATAGATGGGAGAAGGGGAGGGAAGGATGGTTAGAGAGATAGCAGATACACAGATTGATCATCCTCTCGAAGAAATGGTTCGTGTGGTTAGGTTGGTAACTTCAGTTCCAATTCCAGGCCAAGCTAGCAGTTCCTCCTGACTCATACACCCAGAGGTTTGATGCCCAAAATCAGCAGGTAAGACAGCAGGTTGTTGGCCTATGGGCTGCAGAGGTCCGATGGTGACGAACCAGATGACAAATCCAGAGTAAGCAAACAAGCCTTGCCAGAACATCCATAGATATAAAAGGGTCACTGGCCACAACTCTGAGAATCACAGCTCTGCTAAGCCAGCACAAAGCGTAACCATCACAGCCCAGCCCTTGTCAAGCCAGAACTGGACACACCTCCTTATACTATACACAGTCTCTAGAGGCAATCAGAAAGTCATGCTGGCATCTAATATAATGCAATTACTATACACATAACCCAAAACATACTCACCCATTTATATCCCATGATTTATAACAGAGGAAAGGAACCAAGATGAATCCATTTATATACCACACACACAAATGTACACACGTATTACAAAACCTAAAACTACTACTATCAAGTCATTTCCAATCCAGAGCAACCTTCCATCAAGTTTCTGAGGCTGTAAATCTTTATGGGAAAAATCACTATGTAATTTGGGAAGGACCAGAGAACATCATGCTAAGTGAACAAATTCCCATAAGGAAATACACCGTATAAGACCATTATTGTAGAAATAAAAAGATAACTGGTAAGCCCCCCCATACACACACACACACACACACACACACACACACACTCTCTCTGAACTGAATATATGAAAAAATATTAAAAAATCAAACACATATTAAAAAAAATCTTTATTGGAGGAGACAGCTCATCTTTTTTTCTGGGAAGCTGCTGGTAGATCTGAACTGCTAATCTTTTGGTTAACAATCTGATACATTATACACTATGCCATTAGAGCAGGGTTAGTTTCTTTAAAAAAATTCATTATTAATTTCAATGAAAATTTACAGAGACTTTGGATTTCCTTGTTGGATTCATTGTTGTATCAGCAGGGTTTCTTATGTACATACATACATACATACATGTAAAGATACACACACACATACAAGCTCTAGTAGTTTAGTGGTAAGGAATAGTATTGCCATATAGCAAAGAAAGGTACGTGGTTCGAATTCACCAGCTGCTCCATGGGAGAAAGATTGGCAGTCTCCTCCCATGTGATTTACTGTCCTTTGAAGGGTCAGTTCCAACTTGACGGTGCTCAAAAACACACGTTATACGTATATGTTCACGCTAATATATGTAACAAGGAAAAAATACTCAGTAATTACAATCCTCATTTCTGCAACTGGTTATGTGGTCTTAACTGGTATTTAGAACTAACTTTTTCCACTACCCATTTATTCTCCCCTCTCAGTAAGCACCTCAGGATTATGTCTGTCTGGTGGGGTTGCCCAAACTTTCATTCCTGAAGGATCTGGGCTATGAGTTAGTCACTGGACTGCTGGATTTTCACTGAGCTTACCAAAATCTTAGAAGCCCAGGCAGATGGGGCCTCTATATATGACCAAATTCTGATGCTGTGCCACTCAGCCAGGTCCTGGGCACAACCTCAATGGAGGGACCAGTACACAGTGTTATTGGGACTCCCCAGAGAAGACCACTTAGCTCATTACAGAGAAACAGTTTAAGTCACCAAAGAAATCTTTAAATGAGAAAATAAAGATTTGCTTCTATCTCCCACAGAAACATCATCCTCAGTAAGGTAATTAAGTAGGGGGACAACTAAAACCCAAACCCCATGCCAAAGACTTAACAGATACACACAAAACATAAAAACAGGAGGCAATTCTAGCACTGTCCAATTTTAAGAGGGACGTCCACCCTCTCCAAGCCCGTGTGCACCAGGAAGTCATAGCAAGCAGGTAGAAAGACTCTATGAACAGGACAGATCTGGTGATCAGAAGGGGCACTGGTGGGTAGGAATGCTTTCCAAAGGATAAGTAGGGATCTGAGATTAGGACCCCCTGCCCCTGCACACAGCACCAACTGTGACCCCAAGGTGGGCAGAACCCTGGAGGTGCAAAGGCATCCAGACCAGGTGCCAGCTAGCACCCAGGCCTCTCACCATGGAGGTCTTCTAGCATCACATCAATCATCCTCTACTGGACTTGAAAGTGTATGTTGTCATCAATGCCTCCCTTTCACAGACCACTCAATGCTTGTGGGTCCCAGATTCCCTATATATCCTAGACTCTCACACCAGGCACCCATCTCTACCAGCAAGCACAATGTCCCTGGACTGGACAGTGTAACCACTGGTCCTTGATGGGTGAACTGTGTCAGGATTTTGAAACCTTTCGGCTTCAGTCCCTGGGACCCACTGGGGAGCCCTTGCTTTGCGAACACCGCACGCTGTGTAAGATGCAGCAGTGAGAGGCAGTGGCAAGGTCCCTCTCCCAAATTTTCACAGTGTAAAAAGCCTTCCGAGCAGAGACAAGACGCAGGAGGGTCAGGCAAGCGGGCGACACTTCCTGCAGACAAGGATGTTAAAAAAAAAAATCACAGTTTTGATAGTTCTGCAAAAAAAAACTTAGCAAATTTACAACAAAACTGTCAAGTAATTAAGGCAAGGCACTTCACACATGAACTTAAACTGCTAATTAAAATCCCCTCGCTTAATTGACTACATTTGCATATCATTCAACTTGGGAGTACATTTTTTTAAAAAAAAGGTTTGGGCAACACAGTTCTGAAGCTGGGGAGAGGGGATGGCAGCAGGGATGGCAGGGGAATGAGGGGGGTCAGAAAGCTCGCAGAAGGCCAGTCAGGGCAGCGCCCTCCCACAGGCTGGTCCCCTGCTTACAGCTTCAAGGCTGTGCTCACCCACAGGGGAAGGGGTGTACTTCCAGAAAAGTGGACATTCACACTGGACGGCCGGGGCTTGAAGAGGTCCCAGACTCACCCACTATCTTTTCCCCAGAGGGGCCAGGTTCCTTTGCAGCGCCCTCCCACCCCCAGTTCAGCATAGCTGCTGGGCAACTGAGCCCCTCATGGCAGAAAAGAGGGCGAGGCACCAGGGGTGTCTGGTGGCAGCATCAGCAAGGAGAAGCTGCTGCCAGGTAAGGAGGACAGGAGCCCACGTGGCTGACCGGCTTCCTTCACAATTACAAAGTGCCAGTCCCACCGGAGAGGAGCCAATGGGGATGTGCTACATCAGTGTGGCCACCAGACCCTCCTGGTCAAAAGACCTGAACCCTCACCCCACTGACAAAATGGTGAGCATTTAGGCCACTTGGAGGTCACTTCCCTCATGCTACGGTCACACTGGCCTGTGAAGGAAAGGCAAGACTGGGGCACTACCTTGGGCATCAAGGTGGGGAAGCAAGAAAAGCCCAGCACCACAAATGCAGGGGTCTTCAGGAGGGCCAGCATACACATGGGGCCAGGATGCATAGGGCAGGAGACACAGGCCTGTAAAATCCAGCCACCTAGGAAATCACAAAGACCGGAAGTACCAGGGGCTCAGGGCTGGGCAGCAGGAGCTTCAGGATGACAAAATGGCCCATCCAAAGTCGATGTGCAGTCAGATTACTGGACCCAGGCCCACAGGGACCCTGGGGACAAAAGACAAGGAGCCTTCTTCCAAGGACACTGAAGTATCTTCCTCTCAAATCAGCCTTCCAGTATCCCATGCTGACTGGGCAGCAGCTCCCAGGCCACACCTACGCCGCCTGGCCTCCAGCACAGTGCCCGGCCCAGAGACACCCCCACACTGCCTCTCATGGACACCTGTCCTGTCCCCACCTGCTGCTGTAACGTAATGGGATCAGCCTTTCAGTACAGCTCCTCCCGCCTCCTCCCTCAGACAGCCCAGCCCACCAGCAGCAGCATGCCGGTGGCACTGAGTGAGGCCTTGGGGAAAAACACCAAGGGTCCTGTCCTGCGAAGGAGGGGTAGGCTGCCCCTTCATTCCAGTCTCCACCTCAAGAGGTTTCCACACCCTGGCTGCCCCCGGCTCTCCTTCTAGATGTGGGGGTTTAGGGACCTCTGGCTGGCCCTGTCTGAGCAAACATGCTGGTCGTTATTTTTAAGAAGGAAACCAAGATCTCTGGCCCAGTGCGACTGTGAGAAGCCTGCTAACAAAAGTGAGCACCCCAACGAGGTGAAGGACGGTGCCTGCTGGCCTCAAAGGGGGGCTGCGACTAGACCTAGGGCCATGGGCTGTGGCCAGTGACTATGCCACACACATCCACTGGGCCACAGGTTATGAGCCAATGACAATTAACAAGCAGGGACTACCTTGCAGAGGAGGCTCACATCACATGCTGGAGGTGAGGTGAGGTGAGGAACAAGCAAGAGGGACAGGGACACAGGGCTGGAAGTTCTGCCGGGTGTGGGACCCTCACCCAGTGAAAGGTCCTGGTAGGCTGCGACATGGTGCTGGCCTTCCAGCCAGGGCTTGGTTCTCTCTGGCCATTACTGTCAAATACCGTGGGCTGCTTGGCTAGCAAAGGGGGCTTCACTGGCGTTGAGATCCCTCTTCCTGGTCATGGATATACTGTGTTAGAGGCAGGATGTACTCCAGCTCCCCAGCCCCAGGAGAAAACTTCCTCTTCCAAACTGCTCTTTCAGCAGAAAGGAGGTCCCAGATTGTACTAGGGCCGCCGGGCAAGGCTGGGGACCCTGACCCTACAGACTGCCAAGGACAAGGGTCCGTGCCAGCCCAGTCCCCTGTGCTCTCGACAGAGACAATTAGTCCTGCAAGGACACAGCTCTTCCTGCAAGATAGGCAGGTAAGTTGTGTGGGCCACCCACACAACTCTAGAGGTGACCCATGGTCTTGGCCCTGCAAACTCCCACAGTTTTGGACTCCCAACCCATTTCTGGAAGCTTGATCAGTAAGTTCTTTAGTGCAGCTCCCCCATCATAAGGAATGAAACCCCAGCCAAGGGGGTGGGGATGAGGGGACAGTGAGCTGTCACCACACAGTGTTCACATCACCACTGCACCACAGGGCGCAGGCATGGAGCACCTGCCCAAATTCCCAAAGTAGGAATGGCCATCTGGTGCCCTGACCCCAGTCCAGTCTGTATCTGGCTGCCTTTGAGTCCCGAAGGCATCGCCTGCCTGCCTGCTACCAAGGGGACAGTCTCGGGCTCTCTGATGGGGCAGTAAGCTCTATCAGACCCTTTGCCTGAAGCCTCTGCCACTAAGCTCCCCTTTGGTAAGCACCAATGGGCCTGACCGTGGGAAGCCCAGCCTCAGTAAAGGACAGATCCTCTCAGAACAAGGAGAGCAAGCTCAGCAGAACTTGTGCTACGGTCCCCACAAGGCTGCCCCAAGGAGGACTACAGTCTGGAAGACTGAGAACGTGGAGCCCAGCATTCCAATGCTTTGTAAGCACCATAACCAGGTAGACGTGATCAGAAGCTGTACCTGCTCAAACTAGAAGGTACAGAACAGGGCCGGAACCGATAATCCCTAAGGGGCACCCCAATCCCACCTCTGGAAGGTCTTTCAACTTACCCTTTACAAGCCATCAAGATGTGGGAAGTACACACTGTGAAATACTACTCAATTATAAAGAGAAACCAAGGTCGTGACACACAACACAAACAAACTTTGAAGACTGTGTGCCAAAGGTTGTTTGATCTCACGTATGTGAAATAAGCACATAAACAGACAGCAAAGGTGGACACCTGGAGTGGACAGATGAACCCTGGTGGTGTAGTAGTTAAGTCCTTGGCTGCTAACACCAAAGGTCGGCAGTTCAAACTCATCTGCCCGCCAAGTGATAAGGATGTGGCAATCGGCTTTCGCAAAGATTTACAGCCTTACAAGGCGGTGCTGTTTTGTCCTTTAGGGTCCTCGTAAGTTGGAACAGATCAGATAGCAATGGGCTTTTATAAGGAATAGAAAGGAGCAGCTTTTGCCTAAGGGCTACTGAGTTCATAGTGGCAGCGAGACTTGGGAAAAGGTGGCGATGATGGTCATAAAATCTGAAGAAGGTAATCAACATCACCAAACTGTAAGTACAGAAACTGCTGAGACAGCAAGTCACGTGTACAGTCACAGTAAGTTTCTTAAACTCAGAAGAGATAGCTATCATGAAGCATGAACAGACAAGGGCTATGCATGTCTCCAGGGTCACTCACAGGTGTATGCTCAGGGCCCAGGAACTAGGGGCCCACGGAACCAGGTCCTCAGGAATCCGAGACAGGCCCAGCTGTTCACATGGGAGTCAGGACCATTCGTGAGGGGCTCACAGGGGCCTCAGCTTGGGTAGCAGTGCAGAGGCCATGCCAGGTTTTCTAAAGAATGGTGTGTGCCTAGAAGTCATGGGTTGACAGAATTTTTTACATCTGGGTGAGCCAAAGACATGATCAGAGAAGACAAAGATGCCAAATACCAAGACAGGCCTGGGCTGTTCCTACACTCCAGTCTCTCCATTGTGACGCCTGTCCGTAACCTGCTTATTCCTACCACACACACACAGGAGGAGCGCTCAGGGGCACCATGGCCTCGAGGTGAGGCCAGAACAGCACCAACCACACGTTCCTTTGAGGAACAGGAGTCCAGGTGCTCCTATATTTCCTGAGGGCATGTAATTCCAGGGATATCCCCATTTCACTACCATAACCCCTATCCCTGAGTTCTGGTCCTCGGCACCTGGGGTCTGGAACCAGAAGCCTCTGATTATCTCACCAGCTCAGCACAGCTTCAGGCTACCAGATTACTCTTGCAAACTGTTTAGAACCTTCTCTTCTACTCCCAGAAACACAGCACTACTAGCTATCTTGTATCCACTTCCAGAACATACTCGTGTCTTTTGAGCCTCAAGGCTTAGCAAGGTGGCTGAGGCCTACACGTGGCAAGCAGAAGCCCCGTCAGGTCAGGTGACACAAAGCGGGCAGCCAACCCTGGGCAAGACCCCAGGCACCAGATCTAACCTCCGCTGCCATGGACACTGACAGAGACACTGCCTAGAATTGACCTTGTCATGTTTCTCCGATACACCGAAAAAAATTCCCAAATCAGGAGCCAAAACACAAAACAGAGCTGTCCCCACGCCGTTTTCCAATCCCATGATCTCATTTGCCACGAACGATTCCTCCGCAGAGACCCTTGGCCTGCACTCTGGCAGCCAGTCAGCCGGCGAGTCGGGAGGGAAAGAGGCAGGCCACAGCGAAGAAAGTCAGGACTGTTTCTTCTTTTTCTCCTCTTACAAACTTGGGGAGGGGGGGGAATTTTGTCTCTGTATTTTGACTCAAAACAAAGAAACTTTTACAAAACATTTCAGTTGAAACTTGCATAATTCTTCCAGTGGAGAAATCCTCCCTAAACTTTCGCAATCCTTAGAAAGAGACACATTATTACTGCTTGTGTAACAGTCTCCAGGCCACAGAGAGGCCTTGCTGACACCTCCTGCCCAGTCTCGGCTCTCAGACAGTAGGGTGCAGGGCCCCGGAACCACTTCCTCCTCCTGTCCTCCTCCTCATCCTGCCGCCCAGATGCCGGTCAGGAAAGCCCCGCGGGAGCAGGGCTGTGGGGCAGTGTGGAGCGGGCCTGGCGGGGCTGCCCCCACACCAGCTCCAGGCCGGCCTCGCCTGGCCACACTTCCTCGCACCAATATCCTGTCTGCCCTCCCTTCTCAACACTGCAGACAGCCGTGACACTGACTGGCGGGGGAGGTGAGGAAACCAAGACTCCTCCGAGTCAATGACCTGATTCTTCTGTGCTCCGGTCTGACCAGGAGTTCCCAGGGACAGAAAGGGACAGAGATGCGGGCCACTCAGTGGTCCTACTGACCAGGCTGAGGTCTCAGGACCAGGAGGGAATAACAAGGGCAGGGGACCTGACCCTACTCCCCAAGAGGGGTCCGAGAAGCCCGCAGGACAAGCCACAGAAGGATGGACACACTGACAGGCTGTGCCAAAGAGAGATCCAGACGCGGCTCTTATCACCTGCAGGGATGAATCAAGGGAGCCCACAGAAGTGAGCTGCCCAGGTCCAACGGGTATCAAGACATCATGGGGGCACCTGGGCTTCCTCTGCCATCACTTGTGTGTCCACTGGTTGTCTCTGGACACACACAAGCCGCTGCTTTTCCAATTGAAGGAGGAGATTTTGCTGCCCTTTATGCTCCAGACATTCAGTCAGACCCACAAACCCCAACTTTCTGCACTACGGACAATGGCCTCACCCCAAACATCACCCAGCAATACACTCAAACCACCTCTCCAGAGCCAGGGGAGAGAAGAGGTGTTACCTTTCAACCCCACAGAATCCTACAGCAAGACATGCACGGAGCACATCCAGTGCTCTATGAAGATAGTGCAGAACCAGACAGGACCACATGGCTTCTCGTCCAGCTGTTTAGAAGTCACCATCGTAACTAGTAAGAGAACAGCCAAGCAGCCAAATGCAACAGATGTGCATCTAGTGTCACCACACCTGCTGTCACCTGGTACACCTTTTGAGAGAATGTCCTAGAAACAATGTGTCACTCTTGTGTGTGGCGATTTCAGCTGGAAAGAACAAGGTACAGTACATTCAGAGCGGGGCTGGTGAGGTCAGGCCCCCTTTACTCTCCACACTGCAAAGTCTTACTTCTCAGCACAAACGTCTGAGAAAACCAAGGAAAGAGGCACCTGATGGCACATGATGTCACCTCAACATTAAGGATCCTGACAGAACCAGTCAGGGCCATTCTCACTGACCCAGGGACAACAAGGTCGCCAACACTTCGGAACCTACATGAACAGCAGCTTTATGTAAACGCCTCTCTCTCACTGTTATTTCCAAGAACAGTGGTATGGGAAAGAGCGTCTGTATAATAAGCTGAAACAGCCAGAATTCTCTCTGGGATTTGATTATAAGACCATGTTGCGAACAGCAAGCAACAGCAATAAGCGGGCCCCACTTGGGGCCCTCACAAGGGCCAGTGCCACCTTGTCACTCACTGGCTGCCCAGCGAGAAGCCCTGAGGGACAGGGAGGCGAGTCCCAGGCGGCGGGCCAAGCCGGCAGCAGGAACTCCACTGTTGGGGGAAAGCTGTCTCCCTTCTGACTGACAGCAATCTATGCTGCTCAAAATTTAGTCCAATTTAGCTCTGCGACAGACCCGAGAGGCAGGGCTCGAGCCGAGGAGGCAGAGAAGAGGAGGGTGGTTACAGCATGGAGGCTCCTGGCTCTCTGCCCCTGTGTCCTCGGCAGCAAAATGGCACGTCGATGCCCCACCTGTGACATTCAACACACAGACACCCAAAATAAACGGGATTATCACCCACAGCTCCAACTTACTGCATTCCTCAGACATACAAAAGGAAACTGAGGCACAGACTGGACACAAAACTTGCTCTGGGCCACGAGGCCAGTGAGGACAAGCAGCCAGCCCGGACACTGAAGCTGGCCTGTTCGTGACAGGACACTTGCCAGCAGGCCTGCATCCATGAGGCGTGGCAGTCTCTCCTCAGGCCCCCGAGTCTCAGCAGAACCCCAGCAAGCCTCACACTGACCCAGAAGGGGCCCAAGATTGAGGGCAGTAGGCACTTCCTCCTCTCCCCCAGGCCTCTCTGGCCACTGGAGAGACAGCAAGGAAGATGCTAACTCGGTCACCTCGTCGCAGCACTGCTGACAGACTGGGGACCTGGACACCTTCCACCACCGGGGTTTCCGGAATGCTGGGTGCCCCGCCTCCTGCCCTGCCCCACACTGGGGCAACCACAGGAACCACGACTCTGCCACCGGCTGGGCTGGCGGCAAAGACGGATGAACAGATGCGGTTAGCTGCTCAGGGAGATCAGGAAAATCACCCACCTCCCTGTCTGCCAGCTCTGGGCCTGGGCAAAGAGGTTCCAGGGAGGACACGGGGCGGGCCCATACCATAGCCAGCAGCACCCGGAAGCACCACTGGCCCACTCGGATTCTCCCAGACCCAGAGGGGCTGCCGGGGAGCTATACCCCAGCAGGCAGCAGCTACAATGCATTCTTTGTTCCTGCTGGTCCTCCTCTTCTGGAGATCAAAAATATTAAAATAAGAGACAGAGGAAGTGAAAAAATCCAAACTCATTCTGTAAATAGACTGTAAAGAGGCAAGTGGGAGGAGCAGCTGGAAGCAGAGCAGCACTCCAGAACAGACCTAAGGTGGGGGTCCTCCACAGCACACCAGTATGGACTGGAGCCAGAGGTCCTCCAAAGCACCCATGAACCCAAGCAAGGTTCCCTAGCACCCATGAATCCAGGCAAGAGCTCCTCACAATTCCTTCCACAGCAAATGGGTTCTGGGCAGTTAGGTCCACTCTCCACCCTAAAGACCAAGGTCCCTTCCTCACAGAAGTGTCAACAGAGAACAGCATGGACACTGGGAGACTGCGGGGCCCACACACTGCAGAACTCCAAATACAAGGTCTCAGGGCAAGGGAGCAGGCAGCAGCGTGGTCATGAAGACAGGCTGTGCCCACGAGCTCCAAGCTATCCAGGTAAGGAGGTAAAGGGGACAGCAGAGGAGGAGAGAGCGGAGGGCTGTATGGAGCCCAGGCTGAGCATCCTGGCATGCGTGCTAGGGTCGGCCAAAGACCCAGAATAAAAGAGACACACTAGATCACCAGCCAAAGTCACTCTTGCCACACAGGACTAGACTAGAGGCCCCATCCTTTAAGATGATGTCGGCTTTACCACTTGTGAATTTCAGTTTCTTCAAGAAATCCAGTTCCAGAGCAGCAATGGGGGAAACAGAAAAGGAGAAAGGGCTGCCCAGGTGTGAGAAAATGGGTGAGCCTTCCTCTCTGGGACGGGCAGAGGTGGGGAGGCCAGGGCTTCCTCGAGCCACTAGTGCCCAGAGCTAGGGTCGATGCTTCTTCGGTGCTAGGCAACAGGGTGTCTGGGCCTAGGACAGCAGCTGTGACAGAGGCCCTGCTTACAACTCAGCTTGGCCCACAGTAAAGCCCAGGAAACGGAAAGACCACAAACACACAGGGCCTGGAGTCTGACAAAAAAAAAACACACAGACACACCCTGCTAGACAGGATCCTCCCCTCCCACTCTGGAGATAAGTGGCCTAAAAATTATCCTCCAGCAGCATGCTCCTCCCGCTGCACCAACCAGAACACACGACAGTCACTGGCACACCTAGCTACCTCCGAGGCCACAGTGGCCACAAGAGAGGCCCCCAGGTCACTAGGGCAACCATCACCTCAACCCAAACGGAAGGAGGCAGCAGCTCTACTCTGCAGCCTTCACCGACTACCCTCTCCAAGATGCCAGCCAGTGACCACCTGCCGCCACCACGTTGGTCGGGGCCAATAGACACCAGACACACACACAAATGGGCACAAGTGTGCTCGTGCACACACATCTATGCACAGGCACTGCAGCCCCCTCTCAGCCTCGCCCCCACAGCCCCGCCTTCCCTCAGCTCTGACACTCCACTGGAGGGGCGCCCAGAGCAAACCGGGCTGAAGCATCTATTCACAGATTCAGGGGGGGAAAAAAAAGTTTGATGCAATAGCTGAATTAATTAGGCCTCCCAAGAATAGCTGAGCCAGAGCAGCATTCTGTGTGTGCAATTTAACAAGGCTGGATATTGAAGAGGAAAGTTGCACGCGCTGGGAGAGGGCTGACTAAGAAGTCCTGCAGACCTCAAGGGTCGGGCTAGCCGGGGTGGCAGCCGGATCTCTTGGCCTGGGCTGACACAGAGCAGGCCCAGCCAGTGGCGCCATGCCTTTAGTATTTCAAAGGGAAGAGCAAAAAACGAGTGGGGCAAGTCCAAAACAAATCAAGGGCATATTTATGCGACACTGGACACAGAGCTGGGAGCCGCTGGTGCCAACGACTAGGCCTTGAGCCAGGGGCCAAGGACCTCAGCCACGGGGACTCGGGGTGTGTGCTGGCAGCCCAAGGAGACCAGGGCACAGG
Source organism: Elephantulus edwardii (assembly GCF_000299155.1). Lineage (NCBI taxonomy): Eukaryota > Metazoa > Chordata > Mammalia > Macroscelidea > Macroscelididae > Elephantulus > Elephantulus edwardii. The sequence goes on from NW_006399795.1 coordinate 15,639,807, forward strand.
CCTGGAGTCGCCAAGTCTCGGCCGCCTGCCACTACACCAAACACCTGGCTTTATTTTTGTGTCCATTTCCCAAGCTGCAAACTAGGGGCACTGGTAAACCACTGTTCCCTAACTACAGTGCTATTTGCTGAGGCCGGAGAGGGTGGCCCCCTGGCCGGCCTGGGAAGGGCTTCACCTCCACCCTGTGTCTCAGCCTAACTCCTCACCCTCCAGCCTCCCCCTCGTGGAGGACACGCTGGCCCACTGCAGCCTCCAGTCTTGGGACTGTCCCTATCGGCGTGGGTCTCGGCTGGGCTCTCTCGTCCTGCCGTTGGGGTTCCAAGCCACATAAGGCCTGACTCCTGGGCCCACTGCGGGCCTGACTGCTCCTGTTGCCAGAAGCTAACCGGCACTCCCTTGTTTTTAATTAAAACCAAACCCAACGTGCCGAGTAGGTCCCAAGCCCAAGCGCCCCCACCCCCACCGCCACCCGCAGACAAAGGCCAAGCACTCACCCGGGGCACCCGCCGTTTGTACTTGTTGCCGTAGTCGAACTTCTCCTTGATGTCGTCCAGGCAGCGGCCCAGGCGTGCCTGCTCCTCTTTGCCTGTGTAGTCCTGGCTCAGCAGGATATAGACCCGCCAGTTGGCGGAGTCGAAGCCCCAGTGGCAAGTCCGGTTCTCCAGCGCCTTGTGCGAGTGCACCACGAACTTGTGCGGCGGGAACATGAGGCGGCAGTCGAGGCACTGGATGCAGGCGGCGCTCGGGCTGATGTAGAGCTCGGGCACCAGCAGCCCTTTGCACTTGCCGAAGCACTCGTGGTACACCCTGAAGCTGCGCTCGCTAAGCTCCAGGCCCAGCGCCAGCGCGCCGGTGCCCGGCAGCTCCTTCTTGCAAGGCGGCGGGAAGGCGCCACCGTAGAGCAGCGCGTTGCACAGGCGCTCGGCGTCCGTCTTGGTGATGAGCCCGCACGAGGGCGCCGAGAAGGGCAGGATGCCCATGACTTTGAGGATCTCCAGCTGGTCGGCCGTGCAGCGCGAGCAGTAGATGTGCAGCTCGTCGCACACCGAGTTGATCTGCTGCAGCGAGAAGTCCCGCAGCACCGAGTTGAGGATCTGCGGCAAGCACAGGCGCTTCTCGCCGCCCACCACGAAGCAGGAGATGGTCTCGCCCTCGAGCACGGTCTCGCAGCGCTCGGTGGAGCGGTCCGACGGCATAAAGAAAGGGCCGGGCAGCACGGGCGGCGGCGGCTGGATGGCTGGCAGGTGCAGCACGGGCGGCGGCTCGGCGGCTGCCTGCACCGCCGCCTGCACCGCGGCCGCGCCCGCCTCCTTGGCGCTTTCCTTCTTGTATACCTCCTGCGCCCAGCGCGCCGAGAACGCGGCCGGGCCACCCAGCGAGCTCATGGAGCTCAAGTGGAACTGCTCCAGCGTCTTCTGCAGCCC
>NW_006399795.1:15642025-15667923 GCF_000299155.1 Elephantulus edwardii
GAGCGCGGCGGCGGACGAGGTGGCGGCGGAGGCGGCTGAGGCGGCGGCGCAGGCCTGCGGGCACTCAGCGAACATCCTCCCGGCTCCGCGCTCAGGCAGGGACTACGCGCCCGAAGCTGAGCTAATGCCGCCGCACAGACCCCGCCCCGCGCAGACCCGCCCCGCACAGGCCCCGCCTCCGCCCCGCCCCGCCCCGCCCCGCGCTGTTTGTTGCTGTGCGTCGGCCGCGGCCGCGGAATCGCCGCCAAGAATGTGACCAATTCCCCAGACCGGCTCTTCCAGGAACACCAGCTAACCCCGCCCCGCGCGCCCTTCGGCCGGGACTCGGCCCCGCCCGGCCGCGCTCGGCTCCGCTCGGCTCCGCTCGGCTCTACTCGGTCTCGTTCGGCTCTCTTCGCTCGTGCTCGGTCCTTCTCGGCCTTGCTCGGTCCCTCTCGACCTCACTCGGCTCTCCTCGGCCGCGTTCGGCCTCACTTGGCCCGCCGGTTCGAAGTCGGCTTGGAGAACGTGGCAACTGTGTTAGGGGCCCCAGGACACTTTTCCGACTGAAGCTGCTTCCTGCCCTTGTGGAAAAATGCCAGTACTCTGCCTCCCCCTCGGGGGCTCCCTCACGGAGCGCTGTGCACAACCCCAAACCCTCTTAAGAGACTTGCATTGGCACACCTATGTGACCTCCACTGCATGTCCTGAATCCACACACGCTCCTGACCCTAGCTTACATCACACAATGGGGAATCTATGTCCTTCATCCACTTTCCCCTACACAAGATTAACTACATAACAACACCAAATGTCCCCACAAAGGGTCCCCACACAAACATGACTTGAGCTGCTCTCACGTGAAAGGGGTGCCACTGAATACCACCCAAGAATGTCAGTCAATACACAATACAACCATGGACACTCCTGCGTGACCTGGCGTTCTCTACAGGATACCAGATACACCACACGACACACCTTAGGGTTCCCACACCTGGGAAGTACTATGCACAATAGAGTCCCCATGTATAATAGGGACCATAAGAGTTTGCATACAAGGCAGACAGACACCATACAACGTAATGTAATGTTCACACACGGTGAAGAAAATCCGTCCTAGGTTCCCCTCATGAAGTGGATGTCATAACAACAAAACCTGGGGTTCTTTCACACAAAATGCTATTGTGTAGTGTCGAGTCTGAATGACTCATAGAGGACTCTCCAGCAGGTTTTCAGAGGCACTAAATCGCATGATAGGAGATTGCCCATCTTCCTTTTGCTGCAAAATAAATAAGAATGGTTATCTTGCAATAAACTTCCAGAGAAACAAAAACAAAAACCAAGAACTATTCCTGGAAATGTTCATGACATTTTGGACCAAAACAATATATGTGAAATGTTCAAGAATCATGTCTTTCCAACTAGATTTGAAGTCTATATAGTTTGATGATCAAAAGAAATGATTGAGACCCAAAGGGTCAGGTTGGCAGGAACCTCCTTCAAGCTCCTGGAGGGATCCTATGAGCAGCGAACCCTAAAAATGGGCCTGAAGCCTTTCCACAGCCAGCAGCGACTCTCTCCTCTTCCCTCCAGCCCTTGAGCTTTGCAAGGTCCCAGGAAAGGGATAAAGGTGGGACACTGACCCTGTCCTAAGGCTATGAACCCCTTAGTTAAACCACATGAGTATGCAAAAGAAATAAATGCCCTGGTGATGGAGGTGGAGGTACAGTGTAGGTATAGATTAGGACGAAGTACTAGTTATGGGGAGGAAGTTGTGGGGGTATAGGTGGGGGATGAAGGTGCTGGTTGGAGGTACAGGTGAGGACAAAGGTAGCAGCTATGAGGTGGAATAGGGGTACAAATGAGGGTCATAGGGCCTCTGAAGCTTCCTTCTCTCTCAGTGAATTTGGAGGCCACCTCTACCAAGCGTTCTGGAATTTCCTGTCTCCAGATCACCTCCATCCTGCTCCCACCCAGAGTGAAGGCAGCCATGCCTAGACAGTCTTGACCTGGCCCTGCCTTCTCCCTGTGTCCATTGAGCTCTCCCACCTTCTGGCCTTCCTCCAACCCACCAGCCACTACTCCAGCACCTCCCCCACTGCTGCTTACCATCTGCCTGCCACAGGCCAGGCTCTCTGGTCTTCACTGACGAGCAGATCTCTGATCTAAGGAGAATGAAAAGTGTCTTCAGGTCAACTTGACCACCCAGAAACCATCAAATTTGCCACACAGACCCAGTGCACGAACCATCAGCTCCAAGCTGTACCTTCCCTTCCAAAGTATCTCCACAAAGCAGGACTGTGCCTTGTGGAAGGCTCGGAGTCTTTCGCCTCCTGTGGAGTCTCCTAATGATACTCACAGAATTCATGCTTTCATCACTGCCCCTCCTGGCTCTAGGAGGCTCCCCAGGGTAGACTGGCTCTGAGTTAGATGCTCCCATGATCATTTTCATGAGATCAGACCACAGGTGTGGGTGTGGACCTACCCAGACACTCCAGGCACATTCAGAAGCCACAGGACCTCCCTCTTGGATCTCAACCTCAACAATCAGGAGTCAGCAGTGTGGCTACCAGGCTGAACAGCATCCAGTCTGAGTAGAGGACCAGTAGGCTCAGAAGGCCTAAGATAGAAAGGAGCTTGGCACATTCAAATAATAGCAACAGAAGGTCTGCATGACTGGTGTCCTAAGCTGGTAAGGAGATGAGGGAGCTGCCTCAGTCCTAGGGCTGCCATAACAGAAATACTACACAGTGTTAAAGAACAGGAAGCTATTGACTCATACCTCTAGAGGCTAAAAGTCCAAATCCAGGTCTCAGCCACAGCAATTTTTTCTGTGAATCTCTGGTCGTTTATTGTATCTGCTAGTGATCTTACTTACTTTGCGTATATTTGCAGGAGAATCCAGTCCTTGGACAGAGACTTCATGCTGGGAAAAGTTGTTGTTGTTGTTATGTGCCATCGAGTAGCTTGCGACTCATAGCGACCCTATGTACAATAGCTCTGAACCCTGCTCTATCCTGAGTCAGTTTTACTGTCTCTGACACACCTACCTCAGTGACTTTAGTCACTGAGTCAGTGCATTTCATTGAGCTTCTTCCTCTCCTGCCCGGTCTCTGGGAAAGGTAGTTATTGTTATTGTTGGGAGGTACTATTGAGTCGACTATAGTTCACAGCAACCCTATAAAGAACAGATCTAAACCTTGCCCTATCCTATTGTCGTCCTCAGTATCTGTTACAGTCACTATGTCAATCCATCTTGTTGAGGGCTGTCTGCACATTTGCTGCCCTTCCAACCTTCCAAGCTTGATGTCCTTTTCCAAGGAGTAGCCCCTCCTAACAACATGCCCAAAGTATGTGAAATGAAGTTTCACCGTCCTAACCTCTCAAGAGCACCCTGGCTGCACTTCCTCTAAGATAGATTTGTTTGTTGTTTTGGCAGTCCATAGGATATTCAATACTCTTCTCCAACACCACACCACTCTGAGCTGTGGCTTTGATTCTTTTTCTGTTATCCTTAGTCATTGTCCAACTTTTACACACATAGCTTGAACCAGGTGCACCTTAGTCTTTAAACTGACATCATTACTCCTTAACACCTCAGAGAGGTCCTTGAGAGCAAATTTTCCCAATAGCAACACATCTACTGATTTTTTGACTGTTGGTACTAAGGGTGTTGACTGTGGATCCAAGCAAGATTAAATCATTGACAAATTCAGCCTCTCTCCATCTGTCATGATGTTGTCTATTGGCCCAGCAAAGGGGGATTTTTTTTTATTTTCTTAACATTGAGATGTAGTCTTTGATCCTGTGCAGGAAGTGTTTCAAGTTCTTCTGACTTTCAGCAAGCAAGGTTGTGTCCTCTGTGTAGAATAGGTTATTTGTTGATGAATCTTCTCCTGAGCCTGATGCCACATTTCTTCTTTATAAAGTCCAGCTTCTAGAATTGTTTGCTTAGTCCATGAATTGAATCAGTGTGGAGAAAGGATACAGCCCTGATGCACACTTTTTATTATTATTCTTTTAAACCATGCAGTGTTTCCTTCTGTTCGAACAACAGGTCTAGGTGTAGGTTTCATATGAGCACAATTGAGATTTCTGGGATTCCCATTCTTCTCAATATTAGCCATAATAAAGGATCAGTGAAAGACAGGAAACCCTCACTGAGATGGATTGACACAGTGACTGCCTCATGGACTTGAACATGAGAGATCATTAGGATAGTGTTGGATAGGGCAAAGTTCAGATCTGTGGTTCATAGGGTCACTGTGATTGCTCTCTACTCAATGGCACCTAACAACAGCAAGTGATCTTTGCTATTCCTTGCTGGCCCTTAGCATCTGTCTTCCCTCTGTCCAGGTATATTTTATTTTATTGTACTTTACAAAATGTGTGCTATGCATTGGAGAGCTTGACAGGTGACTAGGGATGAAAGAGAATTGATGCTTTTGAGCTGTGGTGCTGGAGAAGAGTGTTAAATATACCATGGACTGCTAGGAGAACAAACAGGTTCATTGTGGAGAGGGTGAAACCAGGCTGCTCCTTGGAGTCAAGGATTCTGAAGGCTTAATCTGATATACTTTGGGCACGTTGCAAGGAGGGACCGGTCCTTGGAAAGGAACATCATGTTTGGGAGAATGGAGGGACAGCGCAGGAGAGGGAGACCCTTGATGAGATGTCTCAGTTCAGTGATTTGGGGTAGTGGGAATAGGTGTGTCAGAGACAGGTTGGCACAGGACAGTGCAGGGTTTAGGGCTCTTGTGTATAGGGTTGCTATGAGTTGCAAGCAACTTGAAGGCACATAACAAAAACAACAGCACTTCACAAATATTGCCTTGTTTTAATTTTTTTTTTTATAAATTAAAGGTTCATAGCAACTCTACATGGAGTAAGTGTACCAGCACCAATTTTTTCCAACAACATGTAATTATTTTTTTGTCTCCATGTCACATTTTGGTAATTCTCCTAATAGTTCATGCTTTTATCAGAGTACTTACTGTTGTTAAATGCCACTAAGTGTGACTCATAGCAACCCTACGAACAGCAAATCTGAACTTTGTCCAATCCTGTACCATCTTAACCAACTCTGATACACTCGATCTAGTGTGGTAGTCACTGTGTCAATCTGCCTCATTGAGGGTCTTCCTATCTTTCACTGACCCTGCAGCCTTTCCAAGTATGAAGTCCTTTTCCAAGGAACAGACTAACAAAATGCCCAAAGTAAGCGAGAAGAAACATCACTAGACTTGTCTCAAAGGAGTATTTCGGCTGCACTTTCTTCAAGCCCTATCTGTTTGTTCTTTTGCCAGTCAACAGGATATTCATCACTCTAAGACATCAATTCAAAGACATCAATTCTTTCATCAGTCTTATTCATTGTCCAGATCTTAGAGGCATAGCAAGTGACTGAAAAGACCATGACCTAAAATCAGGCACACTTAAGCCCTCAAACTGACATCTTTGTCCCTCAATAATTTGGAGAGATTCCTGACTACTTTCCCAGTGCCTTATGTCTCCTGATCTCCTGACTACTAGTCCTAAGTGTAATGATTATTGATCTGAGTAAGATGAAGTCATTGACAGTTCCAACCTTTGCTCCATTTTTTTATGATGCTGCCTATTGATCTATGGCTAGCATCTTTCTTTTCTTGATGCTGAGATGCAATCCATATTTATCTTTTTTTTCTCCCTACTCATTGTGTACCGTCAAATTGAATCTGACTGGCACAGGAGGAGATTGCCCCTCCTTCTCCAAGGAAGCATCTGGTGGATTTGAAACACACACCTCTGGGATTGCAGTGCAACTTCTCACCACTACGCTACCAGAGAGCTTTCATATTGACCTTTGATCTTCTGCTGCAAATGTTTCAACTCTTTCTCACTTTCAGCAAGCAAGGCTGTCATTTGTATAATGAAGGTCAGTAACGAGTCTTTCTCCAATCCTGATGCCATATTCTTCTTCACAGAGTCCAGCTTCTCAAATAACCTTCTAAACGTATAGATTCAATGTTGTTGTTGTTGTCAAGTGCCATCAAGTCGAAAGTGACTCTTAGCCACCCTATGAAGGAGAGTCCTCAACGCTTGGGTGTCTCTCATCCTCTCTCCAGGTTCATAGGGTTTCCAGAGGCAAGCTATTAGGGAAGTGGATGCCACTCCTCCTTCCAAGCTTGTTTTAATCCAGGAGCTCCACCCCACTCTCTGTCCGCATTGGGTAACCAGCCATTAACGCATTTGACACATCAGTGTCACAGTGTTTAGCCTCACAGCAACCACAAGTTACCGCTGTACGGCAATTTGTACACCAGGGCTATACGACCTAGAGGAATGTCTGAATGAAAACAATGAAAGACAGGCCCGAGGGCTGCAGATTAAAAGTCACTCAACTTCGGCTTGGTAGCATCGCCTTCTGTCCACTGGGCCCTCAATAGATATTAAAAAATAGACATTGATAGACATTTAAAAAATCTGTATGATTCAAATTATAGCAATATTTTCTTTGTTGCTGTGTCGTCTGGACCTATGCTATCACCAAGCAGTGCTTATATGGCTGTGTCTATTCTGTTCCCTCTATAACTCAGAAAGGATTAGATTTAGGACCCGTCTTATTCTGCTATATGACCCCATTAACTTAAAAAAAGGAAATAAATAAATAACTGAAGAGAGAGAGAGAGAGAGAGAGAGGAAGAGAGAAAGAGAGAGAGAGAAAGAAAGAAAGAAAGAAAGAAAGAAAGAAAGAAAGAAAGAAAGAAAGAAAGAAAGAAAGAAAGAAAGAAAGAACCTCAATTCTGAGAGTCATATTTACAGATATGGAAAGAACTTCAACCTGTATTTGTTGCTGTTGCGATCAGGTACCATCGAGTCACCTAAAATTTATAACGACTCTATGAACAGATCAGAATCTTGTCCGATTCTGCACCACCCTCACAAGCTCCGTTGCTCCAGCCCGTTGTTACGGTTACCATGCAACCCATCTTGTTCTGGATGGTTCTCTTGCTTGCCTACTCTCTCTACCTTTTCCCACACGATATGGTTTTCCAAGGACTGGCCCTTCCTGTGAACCTGTACTTTGTGTGTGCATGTGTATTACAGAGTAGGAACCAAATCATGGCTGACTTTGCAGTGGATTTTCAGAGGCTTTCAGTTGCCTGGGGAAGATTGCTCATATTATTCCCAAGGAGCAGCTGGTGGACTCAAACTGCAAGCCTTAGAGCTGACAGCACAACTTCTTACCGATAGGCCACCAGAGCTCAATATATATTTGTTGCTGTTAGGTGTCATCAAGTCATGTACCACTCATAGTGACCCTATGAACAACAGATCTGTATCTTGCCCTGTCCTGTGCCATAATCACCATCCCTAAAACACTTGAGCCCATTGTTATAGTCACTGTTTCAATTAAACTCCCTGAAAGTCTTCCTCTCTTTTGCTGACCCTCCAATTTTCCAAGCCTTTTCCAAGGACTGGTTCCTCCTAATAATATATGAGATGAAGCTTTGCCATCCTCGCCTCCAAGGAGCATCTTGGTTATACTTTCTCCAAGGATACTTGCATTATCCTCTTACTCTGTTTGAATGACTGCCTCTTGGTCCATGTATGTTGTTGTTGTTATGTGCCATCAAGTCATTTGTGACTCATAGCTACCCTATGTACAACAGCCCTAAACCCTGCTCTATCCTGTGCCAATCGCACTGCCTCTGACACACCCATCCTGACCCCAGTCACTGAATCAATCCATCTCATAGAGGGACTAGGTCTCATATAAATACAATTAAATGTTCTGGAATTCTTATTCCTTGAACTATCATCCACATAGTTGAATGGCTTTGTGTTGTTAATAAAGCACCAGTAAGCATTTTTCACAGACTAGAAAGAAGGATTTGCCATCTACTTCTGAAATAATGGGCCTTTGAAAATTCTATGTAGAAGAGTATTGAACATACCGTGGACCACTGGGAAAACAAATAGGTTTTTCTTGGAGAAGTTGAAACTAGGCTGCTAATTGGAGGCAATGATTCTGAAGCTCCACCTCATATACTTTGGGCACATGGCCAGGAGGCACTAGTCCTTGAAGACAGACATCATGGTTGGAAGCGTAGAGGGGCAGTGCAGGAGAGAAACACCCCAGATGAGATGAACTGACAAAGTAGCTGGGGCAATGGCATTACGTGTGTTGGAGTCAGTGAGACTGGCTCAGGATAGGGCAGGGTTCAGAGCTATTGTACATAGGGTTGCTATGAGTTGTGAGAGACTCAATGACAAGTAAAAACAGGAAGCATTTTTCTGGTATTCTTATTGGCTGACTTTCAGTTGACATTAGTAATAATTTTCCTTGTTCCAAATTATTTTCAGAATCCATCTTGAATTTCTTTCCACTCCCTGCCAAACTATGGCCGCAATGATTTTTGTTGAAAAGAAAGAGGACTTGAAGCCCTTATTGATGAAAATCAAAGAATACAGTCTTCAATATGAACTGTATGCCAACACAATGAAAACAAACATCTTCACAACTTGATCAATTTGCAACATCATGACAAATATAGAAAATATTGAAGTTGTTAAGGATTTCATTTTACCTAGAAGAACAACGAAGGCCCATGGAAACAGCAGTCAAGAACTCAAATGATGGATTGCATTGGGCAAATCTACTACAAAAGATCTCTTTAAACTGTTAAGATTTTATTTTAATAACTAAAGTGCAGCTGGACTAAGCCATAACATTTTCCATCTTCTCTTATGCATATTGTACTCTACAAAAAAAAGAAGATTAAAAAAGAATGAACGTGTTTGAATTATGGTGTTGGTGAAGAATATTGAATATATCATGGATTATCAGAATAACCAATGTATTTGTCTTCGGGAAAGTATAGCTCAATTGCCCCTCAGAAGCATGAATGGTGTGATTTCATCTTGCTTATTTCAGACGTATCATCAAGAAGGAGCAATCATGCTTGGCAAAGAGTCAGCAAAAGGACATCATGCTTGGCAAAGTGGTTATTATGTACTATCAAGTCGAAACCAACACATAGTTGACCCTCTGGCAGGTTTTCAGAGGTCATAAATGGCACAGGAGGAGATTGCCCATTTTCCCCCTGAGAAGCAATTCCCGCAGTAAAATAAGAGGGTCAGTGAAAGAGATACAGACTCTCAATGGGACGGACTGGCACAGTAGTTCCAGCAATGGGCTCAACCATAGCAACAATCCTGAAGCTGTCTCAAGACAAGGCAACACTTCATTCTGTTACACATAAGGTAGCTCGATGGGTTGAGAACAACTCCTTGGCCTCTGACAACTGATTTTAATTGGGAAGTGATCCCAGGAAACACCAATAGGGGGCCTCAAGGAATCAAGGTAGGAAGGCAGGGCCACACACAGAAAGTACATCTGAGTTTAATCCTGCCCAGAATTTTGAGAGTTCTGGTGGCCTACCGGTAAGAAGCTGTGTTGCAGTACCAAAGCAGGACGCTGAAAACCTGCTGGAGGGTCAGCTATGGGATGGCCCACAATAACAGGAACTCTGGGAGGTGGATGTAGAAAACACACCTCAAGAACATCCCCTAGAGGAGGTAGCCTGGCAGGAGAAATAAGAGACCAACAGGGAACGGGGGCATATACATGGAGCAGTAACAATGGCAGATTTACTACATTTGGAGAGTGGACCAAATACATAAATCAATTTTATTAAGTGTAACGAGAATCAGGTTTCTACTGTTAGAGAACGAAAATGAAGATTTTAAATATGGAAAGGGATAAGCTTAGCACGAATCCTGTGGTGTTGGGTTAGAGTGAGTAGTATATGTGTGAACTCAAGTATCTCAATGTTTATGAATAAATGAAGAGGGGATGTGTAATGTAAGTATGTTTGTTTGTATGAGTGTGTGTAATCCCTAAGTCTGTCCAAGTGTGACATTCCAACAGCAATGGACCCTGTGAACCCAGATTTTGGCTTCTAAATTCTCCACAGAAGGAGCCAGGATCCTCGAGGAAGGGGCTGATCCTAGAGCTAGGGCACAATACACATGAAATGAGCCTGAAGGTCTCTGTGAAGGAAGAAAGTGCGTCCAGGATGACAGTGTTGTGTCCAAAGGACTCAGAGGAAGGGCTCCTATTGGCAAAGGAGAGGTGATGATAGAAACAATAGGAAGTCAGGAGTTCAATCAGATACAACCACATGAATGAACTGAAAGTTTGATGAGAAATGAGCTGTTGGCAGAGTTTTAAGGTATTCTCCACAAAAATGTTTACTCATTACAGTGGGAAAAGGCAAAGTCTCTGTGAAGAAGCTTGTCAGACCCTCCCTGAATCTTGTAACCATCATGAATATTGGAAACATAAAAATCTCACACCATTGGTCAAGATAGAATTCTACAAAAATAATCAGACTGTAATCCTCTCAAGTGTTAGATCATGAAAGTCAAAGGAAGACAAGAGGAATGTTCCAGATGAAGAAGACACAACGACTCAGTAGGATTCTGGAATGGATTTCTTAACCATGAAAGAGATTGTTAGGACACAGGAAAAGATTTGGATGGGAATCTGATGACCAGATAGGAGTGTTCACATAATTTTGTGACTTGGATGATGAGGTGGTGTGGAGCACTGTGCCAGCAATGTGCTCCAGAATGCTTCAGGGGCAGGGTGCAATGGGAAAGCATGTTTTAAAAATGTGATGGGAAGGAGGCATGACTCTTCTGTTCTGCCCTGCTGAGCTTGAGCTGGCTGGCAGATGGGCTCCAGCTGAGGAAGTGGAAAGTCCTGTTGTTGGGCCCTACAACAGCGAGGCTTGAAGGAACACAGACACAGGCAGGACGGATACCAAGAGCATCTGCTATAACTTCAGCCAAGATGGCAGAGATTGATGCCAGAAGCTCCCCTTCCTACTCCAAGAGAAATCCATAATGGACAAGGTAGTGTTGTTACGGTCCTCTGGACCTTGTTTTGATTCAGAGTGACCCCTGTGTGTGCCACAGAATGAAACCCTGCCTGGTCCTGTGCCATCCTCAGAAGTCATCACTTTGTTTGAGCCCATTACTGTAACCACTTTGTTAATCCATCTCTTTAAGGATCTTCCTTTCTGCTGACCTCTACTTTACCAAGCACAATGCCCTCTTTAGGGACTAACCCTTTCCAATAAAGTGTCTAAAACATGAAACAAAATCTCATCATTCTTGTTTCTAAGGAGCACTCTAGCTGCACGTCTTCCAAATAAATATGCTCATGCTTTGGCAGTATATTTCATATCCTTCACCAACACCAGAATTCAAATATATTCATTCTCTTTCATAGTCCAGCTTTAGCATATATGAGACAACTGAAAGAACTTGGGTCAAGTGTACCTTAGTTATCAAAATGAAATCCTTGTTTTTAACAAGTTAATGTATCTTGTTTTGGCCATGTGGTCAGGATAGATCAGTCCTTGGAGAAGAACATCATGCTTGGAAGGGTGGATGGACAACGCAGGAGAGGGAGACCCCGGATGAGATCAATTGATACAGTAACTGGGGCTACGGGGGTTGGTGCGTCAGAATTACTGAGATTGGCTCAGGACAGGAAAGGGTTCAGAGCTGCTGTACATAGAGTTACTATGCATCACAAATAACTCCACCAATAACATTCTACGACGGGTTTGGAAGCAGAAGTGGCAACCACTTCCTAAACAACTTGCCTCTGGAAACTCTCTGAACTTTGATAAATGTTGATAGCTGTAGAGGGGCTTCAGGCCTTTTGTTCATAGGGTCGCTATGAGTTGTGCCCACCTGGAAGGCAATCAACAACAACGATGTTATCTTGCACCAGATTGCCCAATGCAATCCATCACATTTGAACTCTTGATCTAGGTAAAATGAGACCCTCGACAACTTCAGATTACCTGCATTTAACATGATAATGGCTAATGAGTCCGATCATGTGGATTTTTTTTCCTTTATGCTGCAGGGTAATCGCTATTGAAGACGATTTTTAAATCTTCATCAGTCAGTGCTCTAAGTCTCCTGATTGTTAATGAGTCAACAATCCTGATGCTGCATTCTTCTTCATGCTAACTTACATATTGTCCACCTTTATTGAGTTATTTGCTCAGCATACAGATTGACAAAATACATATGCTTGTTAACTGTTAAGTGAGGGAAAAAAGTAAGACATGATGAACCTTGAAAATTACATACTGAGTGAAATAAGCCAAGCACAGAAGGACAAAGGTATTATTCCACTTATATGAAATATCTAGAATAGATAAATGAAATGAGGCCAAAGTAGATTAGAGGTTTCAAGGGGCTTTCGGAGGGAGGGAGAATGGGAATCACTGTTGAGTTTCTATCTGGATTGATGGAAAAGTTTTGGAAATAGATTATGGTAATGGAAACACTGCGTGGTTCAAAATTGGGAAAGAAGTGCATCAGTGATGCATCCTGTCTCTTACCTCTTCAATCTATATGTGGAACAGATCATTCAGGAGGCTGGGCTTTTTATAAGAATGTGACATCTAGATTGGAGGAAGACTCATCAACTACTTGCATTACACAGATGACATGACCTTGCTTACTGGAATTGAGGAGGACCCGAAGCACTTGCTGCAGAAGGTCAAGGACTAGAGTCTTCAATATGGATTGAAGCTCAACATCAAGAAGACAAAGATTCTAACCACTGGGTCAATTGGCAGCATAATGATAGATGGAGAAGGGATTGAGGTTGTCAACAATTTCGGCTTGTTAGGATCCATAATCAACACGCTTGGCACCAGAATCAGGAAATTTTAAAAATTGCACTGGAGAAGTCTGTTGTCAGGGATCTCTACAAAATGTGAAAGAGTAATGATGTTAGTCTACGGACTAAGGTGCACCTGATCCAAGTCATGGTCTTCACAATTACTTTCTATGCAACAGAGAGCTGGACAGTGACTAGGGATGACAGGAGAAGAATTGATGCCTTTGAATTGTGGTGCTGGAGAAGAGAACCGAACATACCATTGACCACCAAGAGAACAAACAGGTCTGTCTTGGAGATGAAACCAAGTTTCTCCTTGGAGACAAGTATCTTGAAACTCTGTCTCACATACTTTGGGTACATGGCCATGAGGCATCAGTCCTTGGAGAGGGACATCAAGCTTGGAAGAGTGGAGGGACAGTACAAGAAAAGAAAATCCTGGATGAGATGAATTGACACAGTAACTGGAATAATGGGTGTGGGTGTGTCAGAGTCAGTGAGATTGGCCAGGATAGGAGAGGGTTCAGAGCTATTGTACATAGGGTCGTTATAAGTCACAGGTGACTTGATGGCACATAACAACAATAATAACAATAACAATAGTGGCATGAGATTGCAACTCTAATGAATGTCATTGGGTTGCATGCTTAAAAGTGGCTCAAATGGCAAATTTTGGTATACATAGTTTGGTATACAAATTTTACTATAATTTTGGTATACATTTTAAATATAATTAAAAAACAATATTTATGCACACATTTAAATATACCCTTTCACACATTCATAAACGTGCATATATAATTACACACACATGTATACAATTACATACACACATGCACACACACAAAAAAATGAAGAAAGGCACTCTGCAAGACTGAGACAAAGCTGGAATGCAAGTTGCAGTGGTAAGCTGGAGTTGTTGTTAGATGCTGTTGAGTCAAGTACCACTCATAGTAACCCTGTGAACAACCTGAATCCTGTCCTGTCCTGTGCCCATCCTTATCATCTCTGACACACGTGAGCCCATTGCTGCACAGTCCCCATGTCAATCCACCTCACTGAGGGTCATCTTCTCTTTCACCAACTAACGCTCCCCACCCTTCCAAGCATGATATCCTTTTCCAAGGACTAGCATCATGCCCAAAGTATGAAAGATGAAGCTTCACCATCCTTGCTTTCAAGGAATACTCTGGTTGCCCCTTTTCCAAGACATTATTTGTCTGTTCTTTTGGTAGTCCATAGGATAGTCAGTACTCTTCTTTAATACTGGCCGGCAGAGGCCTGGAAGACTCCACTCTGGGAGGGTGGCTTTTTGCTGCTTGCGGATGCTGGTCCTAATGGGCAAGTAAAGGAAAGTTTTTAGGGTCGTGCTTGATGTGTATTACTGCTCTTTTCTCCCAAGAATGGGTGTCCTTGAGCCTTTGTCTAGGGTGGAATTCTGCTCAAATGCGTTGGTTAATTTTCGAATGAGTATTCCTTGAATGACACAGCAATCTTTTGTCTATTTGCTGAACTGAACAACTTGGGGTTGCTGTGATGCTCCACACTGTTCCATAGTCTCGTCAAATACCATAATGGTTACCCACTATGTATGGTGTTTGGATAAACGTCTAGATTGATTTATGCTGAGAAGCAGGAGTGGCATCCACTTCCTAAACTAAGATACCTCTGGAAACTCTACAAACTCTTTAAACTATATAAATGTGCAGAAATGATGGTAGTTATAGAACAGAGTTCTGTACAGAAATTATGTTAGTCACAGAACAGAGTTTAGGTCTTTTGTGCAAAACGTGCTCTCAGTCGTATTCGACTTGATGACACTTATCCACTGCTAAGTGAAACTAGTGCTGTTATATCTGGAGGAACACTCTTCCACTTTGTACATCATTCTTTGTCAATGTGCATGCAGTATGACGTAACCTGGGTTGCTGTGATGCTGAACCTTGTGCCATTGGGGTATCAAATACCAGAATGGCTTCCCAATGTGGATGGTGTTTGGTGGAACTCCCAGCTGTAAAACAGATTTGGAAGCAGGAGTGGCATCTACTTCCTAAACTACATGCCTCTGGAAACTCTACGAACCTGGTGAAATGATGACAGTTATGGAAAGGCATTAGGTCTTTTTTTCATATAGTCATTATGAGTCACGCTTGACTCGACAGCAATCAATAACAACAGCACAATTTCTTTAATACTAAAACTCAAAGACTTCAATAATTCTTCCATCATCCTTATTCATTGTCCAGTTCTCAGAAGCATAGCAAGTAATTGAAAAGACTATGGCCTGAATCAGGCACACCTTAGTCTTCAAACAGGCAGCATTCTTCACTATTTTGACCCTGACAGCAGACTTGCCCACAGCAGTGCATCTCCTGATTTCTTGACTGCTGGTACCAAGGGTGCTGATTGTGGATCTAAGTAAGATGAAATCAGTGACATTGACCTAATATCCAGTGAGGGGGTGATGTTTGAGGCCAGTGTGGGATAAAGTGGAACTGCATGTCTCTCTGACAGGGAAGCTATAACTGGACTTCTAATCACAGCAGCAGAAAGTAAAAGGGACCAGTCAATGAATCCCCCTGCTGAGCAGTGGAGTCTGACTCACAGCAACACCCCACTGGATTTCTGGAACTATATGATCTTTTTTTCTTGTTGTGTACCATCGAGTTAGATCCGACTAGCACAGGAGGAGATTGCTTTTCCTTCTGCAGCGGAGTATCTGGTAGACTTGAACCATGCACTTTCGGAATTGCAGCACAGCTTCTGGCCACTAGACCACCAGAACTCCCTGAAACGATACGATCTTAATGAAAGGAGACTGCCCATCTTCCTTTCTTGGAGCATCTGGTCGAACCACAGCTCCTTACACAATAACGCAAAACTCTTTGCCGTCATATAGAAACTGACTCATGGCTGAACCTCTAGTGAGTTTTCAAAGACTAAATCGCATACAAGGAGACTGCCTATCTTTCTCCCTCTGACACAAAGAAACTTCAGATGAAAAAATGAAGTCAGGCCCTCGGGAAAAACAAAGAGGAAATCTATACATGGTTAGCTACCAGGCATAGCACTGAACACTGCTTATATAGTTGGAACCACACAGTTGCTGTTATGCACCATTGAGCTGGAGCCCACTCAGAGCTGACCCTCCAGCAGGTTTTCAGAGGCTGTAAATTGCACAGGAGGAGACGGCCCTTCTTTCTCCTGTGACACAGCTGGTAGATTTGAACCAGCAGTGCAACTCTTTCCCACTAGGCCACCAGAGCGCCCTATGATCATGCTAGCAATGACTTCACCAAAAATTATAAAATAGTTCATTAGGGAAGATGAAAGAAGAGAAAGTAGGGCAGGGACGAGGGGGCGACAGAAAGCTCATAATGTAGAACTCTGGTAAGCCATAAAGAACAGTGCGAGCATATTATTTAGCAAGATGGAGACAAACAAGAACTTAATACACTGAAACCAGAAGCCTGGGCCAAGGAGGAGACGAGGGTGGAAGGTGAGTCCCACAGGTTTAAGGAAGCCTTGATATTTTTTGGTTCTTTTTATCCATACATATGTATTTCTTTGGTCAAAATAAAAAAAAATACAACAGAACTCTAAAATAAATAATAAAGAAAAGCAAGTTCCCACCAAAACTTATTATAGTTAAAAACTGGTGGGGTGGAGGGAGGAACCACCAAACAACTCATTGCCTTCAAGTCAGAAGCAATTCCTAGCTGACGCTCGCTCCGGCGCACGCCCAAGGCTGGGACTTGCATGACAGGAAGTTGTCCAGCCTTTTCCCAAGGAGTCACTGGTGGATTCGAACCGCCTTTGGGTAAGCCGTGCAACTCCCTACAGACCACGCCTCTAGAGCTCTCTCTCTTACTATATATAGTTTGGGGCCACGAAAGCTACATTTTTAATAAATCATTAGTTTTAAAAAGAACCTAAGTAGAAATTACAAAAATGCTTAGAACAGACTGGTTGTGAAAATGCCGTCAATCACAGTTTCTGGATGTGGAAACAGTACTTAAACTCCTGGACACCCCCCATTCCTCCACCAAAAAGCAAGAAAGTGATGTTATCTGGAAGAGGAAACTAAAAGAGCTTTCTCGTTTCCTCTTTGTGTTGATCAGCATTTTCTGGTTTTCCAAAGACACTCCCTTTAGTTTTGTTGCCTTTCCCTGTCATGTCTTTCTGGACCATTCTGCCTAAGAGGGACCTCTCCCTATAGGCGTTTCTGTGTGGTCCTGGGATTAGCGTCGACATTCAGTCACCTGGGAGTCTCAGTACAAGGGCCAAGATCTGCCTGGTGGATTCAAGGGTGATGACCCAGTGATGTGCTCCTAGCCACAGGGCCCTCACTGCTCCTGAGCCTGAGAGCCTGGAGTGAGCCAGCATCCTGCTGAAGGGTCAGCTCAGATAGAGGCTGAGCACCTCTCTTTGACTCCCTGCCTTACCCATGACTGGCAGCACCTCCCATAGATCCCTTTCCTAGGAGATGCCCTGGGCTTCCTTGAGACAGGAGAAGGGAAAAGTAGGGTCCTTCTCCTATACCAAGCAGAGGTTGATGTATGGCCACCTGACCCCAGCTCTAGGGCCACGTCTAGGGTGAGTAGTGGCCTGGCCTGACCCAAATCCTAGGCTGAGGGACAGAACTAGTTCTTAGACTTTTGCAGGAACCAGAGAGTTCCCATCTGGACCCTACCCAGTGGTCATCAGAGGTTGAGGAAGGACTTCCCATGCCTGGGGGCCTTGCTGAGCCGCTCTGACCAGATCGTTGGCTCTGGGGACATGTCCTCAGCCTCTGCACACCACTGGACACGAGTTGAGGCCGGCATGGAGAGGTTGAGCCATGGCAAGGAGCTGCGTGTGGGTGTTGCTGCCCGGCGGCCCACCCGCTCGACAGATCCTGCTCCCTGGAGCATCCCGTCCTGCTCTGGAATGCACAGTGTGCCATCCACGGCCCACTTGTGGCTCCAGCCACACCCCGCTGATCACAGGGCACTACGGTCCCTGAAGCACTTCCTTAGGTCCCGGCGTCGCCACCCCAGCCCCAGTCCTCTCCCAGTCTAGCCCATCAACTTTGCCAAAGAGCTCCTTGTTGGAACTAGGGAGCCAGGGCAGAGGGAGTCCTGGACTCAGAGAAAGCTAGGTGTACGTAGCAGGGGTCTTCAAGGATCCTCTGTTGTTTTCTGTGCCCAACTGGCATTTGCTGAGTGTTCTTGACTGGGCCAGAGCCACCAAGTGGGCAGTATAAATGGACCTCACCTGACACCTTTTGAGTATCAGGGTGCTCCCTCAGGCGTCCCCGCCCAACTCTTCCTGGACTGCGCTGTGGCACCGTGGTAACCAGAGTGTAACACTGCTCACGGTTAGAAGAAGTGTGACAGGAGCCTAAGATCTTGGGCTTTGTGGGGGTTGTGCAGGCCTCACAGGCACCCATTTTACCCTCTGCTAGTGAAGGAGGGGGCACTGGCATCCTAGACGTGGCCAGATTGTAGACTGTCCTCTCAGTCACTCATCCTGACCCCTAGCCTGTCCCCAACCCTGGCCAGTGTTGAGTCCCTATCTCTGTCCACTTACCTCCTGATACTCAGACCTCTTGTACCCATGGAACAAAACTGTTCCAAAGAGATTGGAGCTCATCAGCTCTCCAAGCCCTGCAATCAATACCCGACCATGCTCACTGCCCCACATCCCATCCAACTGTCCCTGACCACCTTCACTGCTCCAAGCCCTTCCATGTTGCCTTTGACCTTGCTCACTGCCCTGCACCCCACACCCTACTCCACCCTGGCCGCCTTCTCTCGGCTCGTGGCCCTGCATGAAGATGTGATTGCCTCTTCTTCATGTACCAGAGCCCTCCGGTGTCCTCTCTGAGGACAAGCTAAGGCTTTCCAAGGTGTGATATGCCCAGGCCAAGCCCCTGGCAACACTGCACAGGATATGAGGAGATGCCCCACGATGCTTGAAGGGCATGGCCCTGATGCCATGCCCTGCTCACTAGGCCGCAGAACAGCAAGGCAGTGTCCAGCGGCCCTGCCCACCTGGTACCAGAGTCCCTCCCTTGGAAGGAAGACTGGACTGGGCTGACCCTGCAAGAGGACCTACTTTGTTCCCAAGGCTCAGTGCAGTCTCTAGGGATGCCGCGACGTGCAACCTAGAGGGAATAAGGGACACGGGAGTTAGGGAAATAAATAGAGACTCCAAGGAGCATTGAGTGGGACTGGGTCTCTCATAGGGAATAGAGAGAGGGGAGGCAGGTGGCCTTGGGCTGTTGTCCAGCCCTGCCCCAGGGGCCCCACTCAGCTGAGCGAGCCATGACATGGAGGGGCAGAAGGACAGCTGCAGATTGGGGACACTCACTTCTTTCTGGGCTCCCAGAGCGGTCCCAGGGAGGGTCTTGTGTGACTGAAGAGGACCCCATGCCCTGGCATCAGAGTCTTGCTTGCACAAGACGTAGTGGGAAAGCAGGGGTGGACTGTGGCTTTGGCCAGCTTGGTAAAGAGCACCATGCACACCACAGTACCTTGAAGCCCCCTGGTCAGCAGCCTATGAGGATGTCCATGACCCAGGCTTGTGCCTGCTTGTCCTCCAGCTGCCGGCAGGCTCCCCCCTCCCCACCTCATTCGTGCTGGCTCCTCGTAAATCTCAGCCATGCTTGTCTTTGCGCAGGCCCCTTGCGCTCACGCCCGCGTTGCTGGCAGGCCCGCGGGTGAGCTCACTGTTACATAAGGCGTGTGAGCTAGTTCTTGGGGGATTCAGCTCTTAGCACATGGGGCACCATTTCCCCTCTCCTAGTAAGGCCTCCAACTGCAAGCTGAGGAGTGCCGCGGGTGCGAGGCAGACCCCTGGTCCCCACATGTCACGCTCACTCACCCGCTATTTGCCAGCCTGCTCCCCCCAGCAGGGCCCAGGACCCTTCTTCTCTGAGAACAAGGGTGTCTGTGAAAGAGGGGAGATCGCAGCTCCCTTCAAGGGTCCAGGGTCTTGGCAACCTAGGAGCCATGGAGGAGACCCCACCTGATCTTGGGCCGAAACGAGGGAGGAATTTTTGTTAGGGGTACGTTTGGTGTGGCTGACAGCCTCCCCTTTCAGAGTGAATATACTTCAGTGGACAACCCTGAGGCCCTGAGCCCCACAGCAAAACTAAGAGGCTCTCGGAGCACTGGCCTGGGGTCATTCAGAAAATGATCCCATCTGGGCAAGAACAACTGGCTTTGGCCAGTGAGGCGTAGGCCCAGAACTGAGCCCCGTCCTATGTCCCATGGATGCAGGGAGGAAGGAACAGCACACTCTCTGCCCAGGTCCTCTGACCTCCTGCTTTATGTCTGCAGACAAGTGCGTCTGAGCTGTGAGAACCTGGTGGGTGAACTAGACCTCGGTCCCAGCACTTTCAGGGGCCAAGTCCACTCCGGCCTGTCGACCTCCAGGAGCAGAAAGGGCCTCCTCCTTGTGGAAAGGAAAATTCTAGTCATGGACATTGTCCAGAGGAGAGCCACGTGGGGCTCAGAGGGGTGTTCAAGTCTGCCTCACTCAGGAGAGACCTTCCTGCTCCAAAAGCAGGCGAGAAAAGAGCAGTAAGACTTGGCTTCCGGTTGGCTGGAAGGGGCCTGGGCCACCAGCATTCTTCCAGGCCAAGGTCTTAGCCTCCTCTCTCCACAGGGGCCTGTGATGAGGGAGAGGAAGAAAGAGAGAGAGAGAAAAGGAGCAGAGACAGACTGAGAGAGACAGAGAAAGAGAAGAGAGACAGAGGGAGTCGGGGGAGAGAGAGCAAGAAAGAGAGGGGAGAGGGAGAGGAGAGAGGGAAAAGGGAAGGGGAGAGACTAGAGGGTGGAGAGAAGGAACTGGCTTGGGCAACTTCCAGCGTCTCCTGCTGGGAGCCAATCTCAAGCTCCACACTCTCCAAAACAAAGCTCCCAGGGCACTGGGAGACCCCCAAACCTGCAGGCTAGGGGCACTCCAGGGCTGGTAGCCCCATGAAGGCCCCCACAGACCCCAGGCCTGGCCCTGCCTCCCGAGAAATGAGAACATGTGCTCCTTTCTTTTCAGAGACTCAGTTCTTGGAACTTACACCCTCTTCGGTTTGCTATTTTTACCCACCCTGAGCCTTCCGGTCTCCATGGCGACGTCTCCAAACAGCAGATTCCAGGCGGCAATGACGTCACCTTCCCCTTTCCTGCCGCCCCAGCCTCTGGAGGCCTGCTGCTGCTGCTGTTACTGCTGAGGGGGCCCCTGGGCTGTGGGGCTCCCCGACTCACCCCTAGCTTCTCCCCAACCCAGTCTCCCAGTGCCGCTGCCCATGACTGAGACTCCAGGACCCTCAGAATGCCGAGGCTATCAGCAGGCTTTTTCATCACCTCATGAGGACTGCCAAAGGGAGGACTGGCAGGGAGGGGGTGTAGAGGTGGTCAGCGTGCCTGCAGGAAGTTTAGCCAGCAGTGTCCCCCTGGTCCATGCTTCTGCCCTTTGGGAGGCACCCCTGCTGCAGACTGGCCCTGGTGGTTAGGGAAGGGGGCAGGTGGCACCAGGCCAGAGCCTGATAGGACCCCACACCAGACACCTGCCCCCAGGAGAAGCTGTACCTGTGGAAGAACTGGGGATCGTAGAAGCTGAGAGGGGTCAGTCCAATCCTAACCCAGGGGCTGCTGCTGCCAGCAGGAACCGCTACAGGCCAGGTCAAGAAGGCTGCCTCTAACAGAGCCCATACCCACGTCCTCGAGCCTGGATCTGGGGCTGAGGTGAATGAGGCCCCTGTCCAGGTTCTCGTGTCTCTTGCACTTCTCATCGCTGCCTGGGGTCATTGCGGCTTGGCTGGCCTGCAGTCAGCCCACGATGAAGACCACGTGCTCATGCCTGGAGGGACCACCGCTGGCCTCACTCTCCTCCTGGGTGCCCTTACCCTGAAGAAGCACCACATCCCAAGCACTGGCTTTGTGGTGCATGCAGACACTGGCCCAAATGACCAAGAATAGAATGGACAAATGCTATTTAAAAGCCCTGAACCCGGCAAGCTCTGGTGGCCTTGTGGCAAGAAGCTACACTGCAATCCCAGAGGTGGGCCGTTTGAATCCACTAGATGCTCTGCTGGAGAAGGAGAAGCAATTTCCTCCTTTACCAGTCAGATCTGATTTGATGGTACACATACACAAAATAATTTAAAAACAAAAAACCCACAAAAAGCTCTGAACCCCTCAAAAAGGTCCAGAAGCTCCAAGGAACCAGCCCTACAACCTGGGCTTTTGAAAGCCACCACCATGTCTGAGGACTGCTGGTATTCCCATTCAGGGCCAATGACAAACAAACCCCAGGCCCACCCCACCTGGCCTCAGCTGCATGGCTGGCACTGTGGAGTGCAGACACATAGATGAGTAGAGCCTAGGGCTGAAGGAGAGGGGAACAGACAAGGGGGCTTTTTAATTAGAGCCAGACCAAGTGGGCAGGGGGCCACATGCTCTTCTACTAGCACTCATTAGGGAAAAGAGATGTTCAATGGACAGAAGTTAGTCCCCCAAACCGCCATCTCCTTCACTTGCCAGAACAGGACGACAGGAGGAGGGGGCCTGAGAGGCCCACATTCCTGCCTGCTGCTGGGCCTCAGGGACGAAGTCCCAACTCGCCCATCCTACACCCAGCAGGCACGCCCACAGACCTGGGCACGAAGAGGCGGAGGGGGGACCATCTGCAGTGTCCCACACAGATGTCCCTGCCCGGGACCTGCCTCCCAGGAGCCTCTCTGTTCTATTGCTGTGTCTGGATGGGGTGCTGAGGGGTGGGTCTGTGACTTTGTCAAAGGAGGGAGAGCAACAGTGGAAACCCAGGCCTCAAAGCCCAACAAATCAGAGTGTTCCTGAGTGTTTGGGTGCCTCGCTGGTGGTTCAACTCCTAAAAGAGGAGGCGGATTGTTCACTGATGCATTTACTCTACCTGGAAGGAGGGTGGTGGTGGGCAAATTCAGGGTCCCAGGGGGGTCATCAGTAAGTGAAGAGCTGGGAGTGAGAACTTGGGCTCCTGGGAGCCTATCCAATAGTGATAAAAAAAGTCCACAGGGCCTGTGAGGAGGTGGGAGGGAGGCAGCAGGGCCCCAGTGAGGAGCTTGATGAAGTGTAAGACTCAGAAGTGAGACTCCAGGGAGCTCCCCTGAACCTGGTGTGCCTCCATACTCTGACCCACTTCGAGGAGTTTTGATGCTCTTGGAGCTTGGCTACCTCAGCTCACCCACTCCTCCACTCCTGACCCCTTTGGCTCCGCAGCCCCATTGGGAGGCTCTGGTCTGTTCTGAGGTTGGCAAGTCTCTCCTGCCACCTCAGAGGCCAGGTACACAGCTGAAGGCTCTGGCTTTGGGTAGTCTCAGCGCCCCAAGAATGAGAGACTCTGAGCCAGGATTGAATAAAGAATCCATTTCTTACAAGCAGGTTGACTAAGGGCTCTTCTTGGGACCTGGAGATGTGGAATATAGTCCCTGGTCTAGGACTGACCTGTGTCTTAGAGAGCTTTGGTGACCTTTGGTAAAGAGCTACGCTGCCAACCCAAAGGCGTGCAGTTCAAATCAACCTGTTGCTCCATGGGAGAAAGATGGGCAATTTCTTCCTGTGCATTTTACTGCTTCTGAAAACCTGCTGGTGGGTCAGCTATGAGTTGGTTCCAACTCGAGGGCATTTAGCAAAAACAACTACATATTTAAGAAGGACTTTCTGATGGTTTAGTGGTAAGCAGTTGTGCTGCCAAGCCAAAGGCAGCAGTTTGAATTTACCAGCTGCTTAGAAGGGAAAAGACGGATAATCTCCTCCCATGCGATTTACAGCCTCTGAAAAACTGCCGGAAGGTCAGCTATGAGTCGGTTCCGACTTGACAGCAGTGGATTAGTAGTGTTTCGTAGAGGGTGGTATTTCTAATCCAAAGGCCACGGACAGTTAAAATCCACCAGTGGTTCCGAGAAAGATAGACAGTCTCCTCCCATGAGATTTACAGCCCCAGAAACTCAATGGAGGGTCAGCTGTGAGTCAGCTCTGACTCGGCACCAATGAGTGAGTGTGTGATGTCCGAAGAAGCCCTGGTGGTGTAGTAAGCTAAGTACTGGGCTGTTAACGAAAAGGTCAGCAGTCCAAACCCACCAGCTACATCAAGGGAGGAAGATGGGGCACTTTTCTCCCACTGAGGAAGCTGGAATTGACTGAAGGGCAATGGAAATGTCTTACAGAACTAGATGTGTAAGGGAGCTCTGGTGGCCTAGTGGCAAGAGGTGCACTGCAATCCCAGAGGTGCGTGGTTTGAATCCACCAGATGCTTTGCGGAAGAAGGAGGGCCAATCTCCTCCTGTACCAGTCAGATCTGATTTGACAGTACACACGCAGAAAAAAAGTAATACAAAAATAAAAAAAAAGGAAAGTTAAAAAACAAAGAACTAGATGTGTGCTCGGAAGAGGGTCAACATGCTCAATGGATCCCAGAAACATGGGGGATTGATGTACACAGAACTCTGCAGACAGGTGCAAAGGCCCTGAGGCAGGCTCATGCTTGGGCCTAAATAGGTTCACTCAGAGGCAAAGATGCCAGAGTAGTGTGTGGGGTGGGGAGCGGTGGCCAGTCCCGGCCAGCTGCACTGCCTGAATCTCATCTCCAGCTTTGTCCCTAGAGGCCTGGGCTGAGGAGGCCACTGCTCTGAGGTTGGGAGGCCCCCAAAGCTACAGCTGACCCACAGCTGGAATTGTCCTACGACTGTAGGGAAGGAGGGTCGGGGCTTTGCTGAGAGAGGCAGGGCACACACAAAGAGCCCCCCTTGCCCCTCCACCTCCCTCTGACGAAAACTCAGGGCTAGATACGATGAATCGATTTGAAATGGATGAGGTTATTTTTCTGAACATTTTGTTCCCAGTCCCGCCCCCAGCCTGGCACGGGGATGAAGTGACCAGCCAAGGGGAGGGCTCTCAGTTGGCCGAGCCCAGGCCCCTCGAGCCCCAGCCCCAGCCCCAGCGTCCATGTCCCTCCCCAGCCCAATGACCCATTGTCCCTGACCCTTCCCACCCTACCGCATTAGTGGGTCCAGTAAACAGGCGAGCTGGAGCCTGGGGTGCCCTAAGTCCACCAGCTGCCCCAGGGCTCAGTAGGGAGGGCTGTGTCTGCAGGCCCATATTTGCTACACCGCCCTTCCAGCGGCTGGGTCTTGGGCTGCACTGCCCATCAGCTCCCCTCTCCATGAGTAATATTTAACTTGGAAGAGCTCACTGACAACTGCAGGGGAGAGTTAACAACAAGTTTGGATTGCAGTTGGGCTTGCCAGGAAAGAGGGGGGGTTTGCAGAGTGAGAGGGAGGGAGGGAGGAAGAGAGGAAGGGAGGGTAAAGCTGGGAGGAAGAGAGGAGGTGGGAGGCGGGTCTGACAGACCAGCATCCTTCGGAAGGACCAGTCCTCAGCGCTTGGGCCTAGGGCACCTCAGACCCCATGCTCCAGCACCTGGGCCCACACTGTGCACATCACTACCAGAAACAGGAACTCAGAAGCCTACAGGTTAGCAGACACATTGGCAAGTGACTGAGCCCTGGGCCTCAGTTTCTCCTGTCGCATCCACACCAAGTCCAGGGCAGCTGTGAGATAGTTACAGGCACCAAAGCTTGAGAACAGGCCTCAGCTGAGGTGGAAAAACCTGAGGGCAGGTGCTGAGTGAGAGGACCTGGCCTGGATGTAGGTTGGAACAGGGATGGAGTCTCATCCCAAGCTCCCACCCTTGTATAGTGCCTCTATCAAGGTCAGTGCCACAGGCTTGGCCACTTACCCTCCTGCTGGGCAGGGGCTCCCTTCCTTCAAGGCCATCCTGGGACAGTCGGTGGGCCATGGCTGCCTTATCAGACATGTATGTGCTCCCAGAGTAAATGATAATAGGGAGGCCTGGGTATGAGGGTGGGTAAGTACCATGCTGAGCTCAGAGAAAGGAGGACTGGGAAGGGGGGAGGAGAGAAAGCAGGGAGAACCGTAGAGGGGGGAGGACAGCAAAGAGGAGGGAGGACAACAGAGGGGAGGACAGCAGAGAGGAGGACAACAGAGGGGAGGACAGCAGAGGGGAGGACAGCAGAGGGGAGGACAGCAGAGGGGAGGACAGCAGAGAGGAGGACAGCAAAGAGGAGGACAATAGAGGGGAGGACAGCAAAGGGGAGGACAGCAGAGGGGGAGGACAGCAGAGGGGAGGACAGCAAAGAGGAGGACAACAGAGGGGAGGACAGCAGAGGGGAGGACAGCAG